>NW_026067902.1:9098891-9196140 GCF_014885135.2 Alexandromys fortis
TTTTGGTTTTTCGAGACAGGGTTTCTCTGTGGCTTTGGAGCCTGTCCTGGAACTAGCTCTTGTGGACCAGGCTGACCTCGAACTCACAGAGATCCTCCTGCCTCTGCCTCCTGAGTGCTGGGATTAAAGGCGGGCGCCACCACCGCCCGGCCCTCATGTATTCTTTAAGTCACTTAGTCACCCTATTAGCTCATTCATGAGTTAAGTTTTTTACATTTATCTATATGACTTATCTTCTAATGCCTTGCATATGGGTTTCTATATCCTGGCTTCCCTCTCTACACACCTTGCTGGGGCTTCCTCCCCTAGAAAAGGAATTAATTCTTCAAACCCTGCTTGGGCAAGCCCTTTCTCAACAGCAGTTCATACTGTGGATGGCACACCAACCAGTCTTCTAGCCCTCTTCCCCTGTATATAAGTTTGGAATTAGTTGAACCACCACCTCAGAGCTGTCTGGATGTCCAGAGGAACAGTCTGCAGAGGGAAAGAACTCGTTCTATCTGCGGAGTAGGGCAGAGCACAGAAGAAAATTTCCAGACCATGGTGGGTTGCTGCACCATCCTCCACTACAGCTAGTTTTTCTGGACTACCGTGGGTTTCTGTACCACCCTCCAGTACAGTCAGTTTCCCTGGTGATGAGGTGGATTCCCTAACTACTGTGTGTATTTGGCATCCTTAGTTGTCTTCTTGTGCTTCACACTCCTTCCAGTATCCCCAGAGTCTCATAGAGAAAATCTTAGGGCTCAGAGGCCTTTCTGGGTGCTGTCTACAGTTCCCCAAGTTCATCCTGCATGGGGCTGAAGGATGACTATGGGTCTAGTACAGAGGCTTGGCTTCCTTGACTATTTTGGCCTCAGCAAATCATATCATATTTAGAAGACGACATGAGTATCTCTTCCTAAACCCCAAAGATACTCTCAGGAACTAATGCCCAAGATGAACATTCTTTTTAAAGATAAATTTTGTGCCTGACATGGTGCTGCATACCTTTAATCCCAGCACTCAGGAGGCAGAGACAGGTGGATCTCTGTGAGTTCGAGGCCAGCCAGGGCTTGTCTCAAAAATAAATAAATAAAAAATAAAATTTGTGCTCTAATAAATTTGTTTTCTTAGAAGATTCACTGTGTGGTTCAGTTTACTGAAAACTGGATGACTATCACCATTTACTAACAAACACGGATTCTCCCCTGAGGAATGACCATTACTATCTGGGAGACTATCCTGTAGGGCATGTTCTACCCCAGCCGCTGTCAGCTCACTTCAAACTGCAATGAAACCTTCGAGAGGCTTCTGCACTTGACGGGGGCCTTCTGACTCCATATTCACCTAAGAATCTAACTCCTGTTTTTTAAGCACCGACTATGGGGTAGGTGACAAAGCCAGGTGCTGAGCTCAGGGCTAAGTTCTGCTTTGGGTTCCAGGAGATCCTTCCAGACATCCCTGTATCATCATCAACGCCTGCCAGTCTTGTGGGCATGACAATCTTATCTAGCTCTGCCCCCCCACCCCCGCTATCCCTCCCAACTCAGACTTGCTCTATCCCACATTCTGTTACTTTTACCTCCTTCCCCACAGCTGAGCTTCCAGTGACTGTTTGGGTGGGGAAAGCTCTGTGGGCTGAAAGTATCTGCTGCCTGTGAGTAAAACGAGAGAATGTCCCTTTCACTACTGGACACAGGAGGGGAACTTGTTCTTAATTCCTAATCTGTACATGGGGAAAGGGGAAGTTGGGCTAACCCTTATTCAAGGTCAGTGCCCTCTTGTTCATTAGATAACCCAGCATCAACATGGTAAGTCCCTCTGGTGGACACAGGAGAAAGACATGCAACCTATATGGCTTCCTTCATCTCGTAGGGTCAGGTCTTTGTTCTAGGCTCTATTGAACAGGGCTGGACTACAGGGACTTTTTCCACTTGGGATTTCAATCTCCTTGGCCAAGGGGCCAGTTGAATGGGTCTAGACAAAGGCCAGGGCACAGCTAGCTTTAAGGGTCAAGGTTCAAGGAAGTGGAGTTCAGACGGCCTTCCTGGACCCCCACAGAACCTCTTGCTGGGCCCTGCATGGGACACTGTGATGACCAGATGCAGCAGGCCTTCCCTCAGGCCACTGTGAGGCAGCCTTGATTGCTCACCTGGAAGCCCTTCTCTGTGGGCTCTGGGGCAGGCCTGCGATGGGGAGCTGGGTGGGCGCAGCACAGGGGCGAAGGCGCTCCTCTGTTTGACAGCGGAGATCATGTTGACAGGCGAGAAGGAGAAGACGCTGGTGGTGGGGGCAGCGGCCGGGAGGGACATGGAGGAGGCAGCCGCCAGCGGGGGGCTAGAGGGCATGACTGCGGGGCGAGGAAGGGGCAGGTGCAGCAAGGAAGGCAGTGGGAGACACAACAGGAAGACAGCACCAGAGTGAGCAGCAGGGTTGGGGTGCCGCGTGGGCAGTGAGTCCCGTGTGGGTTGTTGACCAGGCTGCAGGCTCAGACCTCCCTGGGGGCTATGGGGGTCCTGAGAAGACCAGGACAAGATAATGTCTAGAGGTAAGATGGCAGCTGCTGGGTGCTGGACCAGCCCTGGCCTTTTCAGGTGTTCTGAGCACCATTTTCAGGGCTGGAGATGACAGGATCAGGCCCAGGGAAAACGAAACAAAAAACAAGTAGTGGGCAGTGCTCTCAAAGATGGGAGATAAGAAAGAGATGGAAAGGTGGGATTCCTGCTGAACACCACAGGAGCTCTGAAACGCTAGGGAATGTTTATGGGGCTGCACTGCCAAGGCTACGCTCAAAGGTCAAGGGTCACATCAAAGCCGGAGTAAAGAGACACGGATGAAGTTTTGGTGTCTGTGAAGCCTATACGCACCCTCCTGTCTAAAGCTGCTCTACCATGGACGACAGCTCACACAAGCCCCTAGTTCATCTCTACTGAATGTTCCTACGCAATGTGCCCTGCACTTTGCTTTTCTGCTCCCCAACCCTGGGCACTATTTCTTCCACTTTAATTCAAGGCCCTGCCATCTCCAGCCTAGACCCCGGGAGCCTCTTGTATCTGCTAGGGCTCCTGTGTGTAGCGCATCTCAGTTCCACCTTCTATGTTTTCATCTGAACCAATTCCCGGCTTTGATCTTCTAAAGACCAGCAGGTAGGATTTTTAATCTCCTCCAACCAGCAGGCAAGGGACAGCAGGTACAGACTTCCTAGAAGAAATCTGTGGCTGAGAAGGCTACTTTGACATCAGAACACCCATTCGCTGACTGTGGGTATAAAAATGATTGCAATAGTATCCTATTCTCAACATCCTTAGCCTGCGGTCACCATCTCCTAGAGAAAAATGCTCAGTGCTTCCTGGTAAAGACCTGGGCATTACGGAGTGCTTAACACCTGTTATATAAAAAGGAATATTTGTGGTGTCTGCCAAGGCCCAGAGAACTAATACCCACATTTTGCAGAGTTAAGGAGCTCTACAAAGACAGCCCTAGATCCTCTGAGTAGGACAATTCTGACGACATTTTAGGGGCATCCTGGCAAACTCAGTGAGGACACTTTATGTAAGTGTGTCACAAAGCACCCCACACTCAGGGGGAATGGATGTGGGCCTGAGTAAACACTTTCTGAGATGGGAACAGGCCTAGGTAGCGCCCCAAGTGACCCTGCTGAGGGTGAGTGACTTTGGAAGTTCTGGTCTGGCTGACTAGGGTGACCCCGGAGAGACTGTGCACTGGGGCAGCCCCCTTTCACTGCTGACACACTGCTGTGTGTCTGGAAAAGGGCGAGAGAGTCCAATACAACGGAAACCAGAAGGCTGGGAGGTCACGGTCTTAGAACGAAAGGGATGCGGAGTAGTAGAAGCTGGCTAGGCGCCAGGAGAGACCGGCCTGGGGGGGGGGGGACACAGGAAACAGCCTGTGTGTACTCTGGTTTGGGGGGGGGGACATTGGGTTCCACAAATTAAGTCAAGGTCAAAGGAGAGTGCCAGGCTGGATTTGTAGCCAGTGAGAGCAGCAGCCCTGGTAAGGAAAGCTAGGCAGGGGGCTAGACAGTTATTTTAGGTAATGAAGAGGCAGAAGGGTGGGAACGGCAGGTAGAGCCACAAAAGCTCCTCCTTTGGCAGATGTCACTATTTCTCAGATTCAGTAGTGCCCCAGGCCCTAAGGGACAACCTCTATTGTGACTGGTAGAGGAGTTTTTGCTGGTGAGAAAGGGTACACAGAGAACCCCCAAGCTTAGTGCTCTCATCATGTGGATTATAAGTACCCACCAAGCAGCCATCGGTATTGCAAGAGACTAGCAGGCAGTGTGAAATGATAAGGCATAAAAATCCACCGCCCATCCATCTATCAGAGAGCTACCTTAACCCAAGATGCCAAGCAACTACCATTCAGATTGGGCCTACAAAATCATAACGTTCTTTCTGAACTTTGTCTGCTTTTCTAGAGACATATTCAGATACAAGAGCTATCTGAGGTGGGGCTGGGGGGTGTTGTTGATCTTGTTTTACTGAAAGGTGCAACCTGTTGAAAGTCTGTCAGCTCCTGGCTAAAACACTCAAGTCTGAATTCAGTCCTGATGACAAGGAATTCTCGTTTTGCCTGAACCATCTGGGAGAACATGAGGGACAAGGCACTCAGAGGGACGGGACAGGAATAAGTGTCCTATGGGTGAGGGGGTGAGGAAGCTCCTCCAGGGCCCCGCCGAGCCCCTAGGGGCCGCCACTCGGTCCACCGTTTCCTCCCCTGCCCCAGGAAGTGCTGCTGAAACCCGGAGCCACACATCCCGGGGCTGCGGGGCGCTGGAAGCCCGAGTCTCTAGAGTTTCCTTAGGCTTCCAGCAGGGGCCGCCAGCCTCCTCCCGAAGTCCCGGCGAAGGACCAAAAGGTTGCTGTCCATCAGGTTTCAGCAGAGGTCCCCCTAATTAAGGGCGGCTCCACAATCATGGGAGGGCTAGAAGCGATGTGTACAACTGGGGTCAGCAAAGAGGGCTTAAGGTGCAAGAAGTTTGGCCCCAGGATCCCGGGGCTCCCCGAGGAGTGAGGCAAGGCCCCAAATCAGGGAGTGGGCGAATGAAAGGAGGACTGAGGGCTCTCCATGGCTAGGTCAAGGTCCACCCGCATAAGGCAGGAACTAGAAGCCCTCACCCCAGGATGGGCTGCAGGCAGGGCTGAGTCTATTCAGCATTCCCAGGCTGGACCCGCCCCCTTCCTGTGGGCTGGGAACACTCACTAGCGAAAGGTGAGGTTGCGGTGGAGCCATTGAGGAAGCTAGGGGACCCGGGCACGCCGAGGCCAGTGACACTCGGCGCACCGTAGCTGCCGAGACCAGCTCCA
The DNA here is from genome assembly GCF_014885135.2 of Alexandromys fortis. NCBI lineage: Eukaryota > Metazoa > Chordata > Mammalia > Rodentia > Cricetidae > Alexandromys > Alexandromys fortis. The sequence goes on from NW_026067902.1 coordinate 9,104,198, forward strand.
AGGCCACTGCCATAGCTGCTCTGCTGAGAGCCAGGGCTGGGCGCGAACCGGGGCGACGCGCTGCCGCAGCTGCGGGCATAGCCTGCGGGAGAGTGGCGGTTAGCCCAGCTAGCGGCGCTGGGTTCTTCTGGTGCACCGCAACTGAGGGCAGGGGTGGAGAAACGCACCCGGCTCCGGGGTGGCATCCCCGACGGCGATGGCCAGGGGGCTGCTGAAGGCGTTGATGCCCACGACGGCGGGGTGTGGGTGGCTAGGGGCCAGGGGTCCGAGGGGTGCAGGTGCGCGCGGGGCGCTGTACAGAGCCTCGGCCACGTCCGCCGCACGCTTCAGGAGGAGCTCCTGCGAAGACAAGAAGGGGGCACGGCCGGGGCAGCGGCAGGCGCGGGGTCAGAGCCCCGGGCCCTAGTGCTGGGAGGCGGGCAGAGGCACCATACCTGGTTACTGCTGGGCACTCCGTACAGGGCCTCCGCCAAATCAGCCGCCCGTTTCAGCAGCACTTCCTAGGGCAGGGGAGGAGACAGAAGGACCGAGGGGCAGCCCCTGGGGCGCAGCGGGGCCCTGGAGGGTCTTCCTTATCCCCTCGCCCACTGGACATCCTTATTCCCGACCCATTCCTCTGAGTACCTTAGGCAGCCTCTCAGGGTCCCCTGGGTGTCTGGGAATGACTTTTTGTAGCCTCTGGAATCCGTAGTCAATGGTAGGCTCATTTAGGGCTGCGGAGAATGGCAATGTTTGGAAGACACCCCTCCTGGAACAGAATTACCTCCCCCAAGTCCGGCTCCATGTTGCCCAGAAACCCCTCGCTCAAGTATCAGTGAACGTCAGGGGAGTCATCTCAGTTCCTTCATTTTATTTGGTCAGAATTAACGCAACAAATATTTACTGAGCCAGGCTCTGTGCCAAGCTTGGCATCAACACACACACACTTCTATACTCAGGATTTTTGCATTTGGTCATATCAGTTTGCCATTTAAAAAACCTGAACAATCTTTATTTATCATGGATCAGGCAGCTTCTCCGCAACATGCAATTATCAAGGTTTGCATGCACCTCAGGAAAGGGAGGAGCCAAAACCATGGGCTCTCAGGAGGGCACAGTGCTCCGCCCCTGACTCTTCCCCCTCTTCCCCTTAAGCGCCTTACTCCTCCCTGGCCTTACTCCTCCCTGGTCTCAAAGCTCTTTCTTCACTTCCAATGCTAGACTTAGTCAGTTTCCTCTCCTTTCCCCAAAGCATGAAGTGTGCATTTCCTGGGCTTGGCACTAGCCAGTCTTCTGCTACCAACGTCTCCCTCCCTGTTCCTCTGTAGTTATAGCTTAGCTACTTCAGCACAGACTCCCAGGGGTGGGTTTTCCTCTGTCAAGTCCTCTACTCTGTAACTCCACCCTCCCACCCATCCTGGGTTTGCAGTTCAGGATACCTGCTACCCGAGGGTATCCTGAGCCCCCAAGCTTCAGTGAGTATGGGGAGAAGCCAGTGGCTTGGGGGGGCAGGGGGGGCCGATGCAAAAATAGCAGTGAATGAGGATTTCCACCAGTGGTCAAATGGAACCCAGTTTTCAGTGCATCCCCTTGAGCCTTGTGCTAACTGTTCACTGAGATATTGTACAAGGGTGTGTATGTGTCTGTGGGCTCACACACCACTGTGTGGACGTATGAAAGACCCAAGATACCCAGGAAAAATTGGGAGAGTAGTGAGTCCATTTGGAAGCACCTTAGAGGTTAAAAAAAAAATCGAAACGAAAGAAGACAAAAAGAAAACCCTCGAAGAGGTTCTGAACTCCAGAGTACATGGCTAGGAGGGAGAGACATCCCTTGGGGAGAACATTTGAGGCAGAATTTGCTTCCAAGGTACCAGAAACTCAGGGAGAGAAACATAGGCCAAGAGGAAAAATAACTTTGAGAGATCACTTAGTAGGCGTGGGCGAAGGTGTGTGGGGGATGAGGAGCAGCTGCTTAGGGCATGCAGTGCACCCGTAGATTTCTGTCACCCCTGCAACTGTGTTTGGGTTTTGAGCTCAGAGGGTTCCCTCTGTGATCTTAATCCCTGCTTCAGCTGCCTTATTCCTTACCTGTGTAGACAAAGCGACCGGGGGCTCCTTTACAAAACTGCTTGGACTTGTAGGAGAGGGTCACTTCTACCACCCCAGGGATGTGTCGTGGCGGTGTCTGCACCCGGATGGCGTGGGGAGTGATGAGCTGTGAGAGGAGAGGGGAGGCCTGCAGGTCTAGTCCTGTGGGGAGGGCCTAGCCCTGAGACTCGAGGGAGACCAGAGGGAGACCGGCAGGGGTTGGCCCACCTCGCTCCACAGGAGCACGCTGCCAAACACGACCTGCAACCCGTCGAAGAAGTTGTCTCCGATGATAATGACAGTGGCGCCTCCCGTGGTCCAGCCCTCCCCGGGGCTGATGGCCTTGATGCAGGGGGTGGCAGCTGGGAGGTAGGAGAGGACCCAGGTCAAGGGGCTGCACCAAGATGGAGACTGAGGTTGGCCAGGGCTGGGCCGGGAGTCCTGACCTTCAGAAGGATCCAGGCGCCGGGCCCTGCGGCCATGTTTGGAGTTGTTGTGCACAAACATGTTGTCAGACACGGCCAGCACGTGTCCGTCCACACTCACTGTCGTGGACACCACCACCTGTGTGGACAGAGAAGACAGTCTGGCTGGGGCCCTATTAGGGAGAACTAGCACCTTGAGGTGGGTGACTGGAATTCAGAGTGTCCTTAGGTGAGGGGAAGTTCAGTTGGGTGGGGTCTGTGCTGGTAGAGTTGAATCCAGCCGAACCAGGTAACACCCCCCGAGATGAACTGACCTCTCAGGAGCTACAAAAATCAAAAGCCCTGAAAAAGTTGTAGCTCCTCAGGCAGAGAGAACCGTCCGTTGATTTTTGCACACCCGGGAACACTATTCAGTATCATTCAAGTTTGGAGACAGAAATGCCTTCCTAAAGTTGGGGCTCAAATCAGTTACAGAACCCATCAACAGAAGCCCCCACTTTATTCTGGGCAGGAAATCGGTGCTGCCTTCTCCCTACCCCCTGCTTTGGGAGGGGTGTGCAGGTTGGGGAGGTGCTGAGGGCAGCTGTTCTCAGCTTCACACTATGCAAATTACCTGGGTCGTTAATCATGTAAAAATGTCACAATTAGCATCTTCTTAAGTGGGACTCTAATGAAGCCTCCCTTGGCAGCCAGCATAAGTTGAGATGGAGCTGCCCCACCCCCAGCAGGCACCAGACCCTGAGGCTCAGGGCTAGGCAGAGATCTGCTCTGGCAGGGTCACAGCTTTCCCTTCACCTATCAGGAAAGGGTAGATTTGCATGGGGTGAGAGGGCTTTTCCCAAGCCTACCTGGAAGCGGCGCATGTCTCGGGGATTCCCTGCATTCTTCAAGCAGTTCTGGTTGCATTTGAGAAAGAATTTGAGGAAGAACCTGAAACAGTGAGGTTTGGAGGCTCAAAGGTCTGGGGGTTCTGTAAACAAATGAAGATCATGGCTCCCTGCCATGCATCCTCCTAGCCCAGTGACACTCCTTGTTTGCTTACACACAGGTGCACACTCCATACTCCTATCTCAAGCTGTGTGCACACAGGGTGCCTGAGATGGACCAATCACCAGGACCACCTTATTACACAAATGCACACACCGCTTATTTGTCTACAGAGTGTATGTATTTTATACACCTGCGCAGTGTATATCCATCACAGAAGGTGCCAATCATAAATTCTACAGTATATGTGTGTGTACCTATCACACATACTATGTATATTCCACATGTAGTTATACTTACATATGCCCAATACTGAATGTAAACCTTCTACCATGTATATCTGGCATAGTCTGTGCCCACCATACGTATTATATCTGTGTAGAAAATAATACACCAGCCGGGCGGTGGTGGCACACGCCTGTAATCCCAGCACTTGGGAGGCAGAGGCAGGCGGATCTCTGTGAGTTCAAGGTCAGCCTGGTCTACAAGAGCTAGCTCCAGGACAGGAACCAAAAGCTACGAGAAACCCTGTCTCGAAAATCAAAAAAAAAAAAAAAAAAGAAAAAAAAAAAAAAAAAAAAAAAAAAAAAAAAAAAAAAAAAAAAAAAAAAAAAAAAAAAGAAAAAAAAAAGAAAAGAAAAGAAAAAGAAAAAAGAAAGGAAAAAAGAAAACAATGCACCTACTTGTGTTGCATATGATTTTAAAAACTGTCACTGAGAATGACATCCCCCTCAGCAGATTCCTCTTCCACAGATTTTATATTCATTATACACAGAAAACCTGATAACAGGGAACACATACCATATACACATACCCCATGCAGATATGCAGATTAGCTTCTTTGTTTTTGAGACAGGTTTTCTCTGTGTAGCCCTGGCTGTCCTGGAATTCTTTTGTAGACCAGGCTGGCCTCAAACTTGCAGAGATCCACTTGCCTCTGTCTCCCAAGTGCTGGGATTAAAGGTGTGCGCCACCACCACCCAGCTCTTTTTTTCCCTTATATAACTGGTAAGCAAGAAACAACAACAAATACCTGCTGTGAAGAGGCTAATAGTCCTCCAGTCTTCCAAATAGCTGGCAGGAAGCATGGACAAAACTCTAGCCACTGGAAATGCAAATACTATAATGTGTTTCTTTGCCCTGTGAGACTCTGTGAGCATCTTTGGGCATGCCCTACAAGTAGAGGGCAAGGGCTAGGTCCATGGAGGATCTTGGCATGTAGCATGGCTTCCTAGGCATCTAGTGGGCTCACTCCTCTAGTTAGTGTTCCCAATTTACTTAGTTGTTTGGAAGGCATTTTTACAATGCTGTTTCTTACAATAAACAGCACGTAAGGGTCTAAAATTAGGAAGATATTCTGAAATAGTACATATTGTAGCTACCTATATGCTGTTTATACACAGTTCTCACCTGTTAAGACATTGTATGAAATAGATGCCCTAGAGCCTCATACATAGTCCTCATACATGCCCCACACTCAGATGGGTAGTGTATCAGCTCCCTAGGCAGAGTAAAGGCTGGTTCATTAATTTTCAGCACACAGCATGCTTTAGCAGGGGCTAGAAGGAGGGAAACATCTCAGATTGGGCCACAGTCCCCGTACTGAGAGGACTGATGTTAACTCCTGAATACCATGGATGATATGGCCAGCATGGTGGTGGTAGTATGACCCAAAACGTACTCTCTTAGTATCCACACTTGCTCATGGTACCCAAATCCCAACCCTGTAGAGCTGGGAGGAAGGGTTCCTGGGATGTGGATGGGATGTGGATGAGAGGTGGGTACCACGACCAAGTGCCACTCTGTGCACTGTTAGCTGGAGGGGTGTGAGCGTAACCACGGCTTTCAGAAAGCATCCAGACCTGCAACATTGCAAGGAAACTAGGTAGGAGTGCAGAAGCTCAGGCTCTGCCATAGCTAGACCTGCGGAATCTAAACAGCTTTGTTGGGGCCCAACATCTGTGGTCTCTGAAGTCCTCTCTATAGCACTGAACCTCGTGGAATGTGGTGAGTCTCAATCTGAGACGTACTGCAAGTATGAAATACACATTGGATTTCAAACACTTCGGAAGAAAAGATGATAAAATAACTCACCCCCCCTAAAAATGGTACACACTTTTAATCCCAGCATTTGGGGGGCAGGAGCAGGCAGATATCAGTGAGTTCGAGGCCAGTCTGGTCTACAAAATGAGTTCTAGGACCGCCAGGGTTATACAGAGAAATCCTGCTTCCAAAAAGCAACCCCCCCCACACAAAAAAAAATCTCAGGAGTTAGCTGGGTATGGCAGTGCATACCAGTAATCTCAGCACTCAGTGGGTACAGGCAGAAAGATCAGGAGCTCAAGGCTAGCCTCAGCCACACAGTGAGTTTAAGGCTAGCCTGAGCTACATGAACTTCACTTCCCCCAAAACAAATCTCAGTCATTTTTGATCACATTGAAACAATAATAGTTTAGATACATTGGATTAAAGAATATATGTGTATATATATGTACATATATTCATCATTAATTTTACCTATTCTTTTTTAAAGAAGTTGTAACTAGAAAATCTTACATGTGGCCTGCATTGTATTTATATTGGATAATGCTGCTATAGAGTGTTAAGTCAATAACAATGCCCAAGAGTCTCTGATAATACTATTTCCAGTGAATGGGGCAGCTGCTCTCTGATGTTAGAAACTGACTGGTTAAAAAAAAAAACTGATAAAATGATAATGAAGCTGGTTGGAAAAGGTAAATAATTTTTGTTTGGCAGGGAAATTTTGCAACTTTGTGTCCTGTGGACATTATCAACTTTGTATCTAACCTGGCCATACTTCAGCCTTTTTCACACACTCCCTGCCTTTCCCTTCCTCTCCTTTCTCCCCCTCCTCTTCACAGTTATGTAGAAATTTCTTCTGAGCCGGCTTGTTACCCCACTGGTTACAGAGAACATCAATAGATTCACAGTCACGGTCTTTTCCCATTTGAAGATTGAGCTTTGGCAGCAGGGAGGGTGCCACCCAGTGTCCCTGCCTCCCAAGGCTGGAGCCAGAGGACTGCTGGTTGGGAGGAGGAGGACGCTGAAGAAAGGGAATGGGAACCCATGTCGGTGTGGAGACTGGGAGCTGGGGGAGGGAGGGCTCAGGAACCTGGTGGGAAGGACAGCTTCAGAGAGACAAATACACATGGGGACAAGGGACCCGAGCATCTAGAACACCATCAGGGACCCGGGGCACAGAGGTAGGTATGTATACATGTTTTATTGAGGATTTGAAATCCCTGCTCATCACTCCACCCCTAAAGCCGTGTCCTCTGTGCAACACTCCATGTCCCTGGCTCCACAGGGCTGGAGGAAGAGAAGACAAGGCCAAGCCCACAGACCCCAGCAGAGTGAGCATGGGACTATACCCAGTGGCATTATCTCACAGACATCTCTGGGGACACAATTTCATCTGGATCTCCAAGAAATTACAATAAGAGAAAGGCCACACCCCAGGAGCTGCCCTTGGAATTAATGGGAGAAAATACTAAAAATATGAGGTGAAAATAAAACGCTTCATAGAGGAAACAATACAAAACCCTGAAGCAAATCCATTCTAAGCAGCAATTAAGTGAGCGCCTGGGACTCTGGTAGGTCCATCACTTTTTATTGTCTACACATCACTGAGGTGGTGTGTAGATCTGTGACCGTTCCCACTGTGCAAACAAGAATCAAGTTAAGCAAGAATAAGTTACACAAAATAATAAGTCTAAAGCTGGGACGTGAACTTCGGTCTCTTTGAATTTTTGCGGCTGACAAGAGTCCCTGTAGGTGGGGATGTCAGAATCTAGGGTTCCCCAGTTACAGGGTGGTGTGGCAGGACTCTGCAGCCCTGAGAGGTGTCCTACGCAGGGACCAGTAGATCTTCGCTATTCCCTCAAGATCTCCATTTGCCTGTAGTGTGGGCCTTTAGATATTGTGATTGTGGCTTTCAAATGGTCTAGACTAAACATGTCTGAATAAGATGAGCTAAGATGGATGATTTTTGAAGCTCTTTGAGGCTCAGTATCTATTTGCGTCTATGTTCAACACCCTCCATACCACAGAATGTGATTAAGGTGGGCAGTGGTGGTGCACGCCTTTAATCCCAGCACTCAGGAGACAGAGGCAGGCGGAGCTCTGAGTTTGAGGCTAGCCTGATCTACAGAGTGAGTTCCAGGAGAGAAACCTTGGTCTTGAAAAACAAAAAACGGAAAGAAAGATAAGAAAATGTAATTTAAAAAACAAAACAGAGGAGAGCTATGAGCACCACTCATTTGAGGTAAATACGCATCAGGACACAGATGCCTGTGATTTAAATGACAAGTCAAGAGCAGGCATGGTGATCATACCTTTAGTCCCAGCACTCGGGAGGGAGGCAGAGGTAGGCAGATCTCTGTGATTTCCAGGCCAGTCTGGACTATACAGAATATCTCAGGCATATATCTGAACTTCCTATATCTGAACTTAGTCTGGTCTTCCTAATCATTTCTCCAAGGACTTTTTATTCCTTTGAATAAACACAGCTCAAAATGGGATTAAACTGGCTCTTCTTCATCAGTGGAACATTCCAAAGAAGCAAGGCTGGGCTGAGAAGGAATCAGATACAAACACTAGACTCACATATGGCCTTGTTGGACTCTAGCGTCCAAACACCGAGAAGGAGTCGCCCCCAGAGACCATCTCACACACTACAGCCGATGCAAAAGCATGAGGATTTTATTAATTCTGTCATGACAGGGTCCCCCAGCATTCGGGAAGCCGAGGGACCTCGAATAGCGGGTACAGTCTACTTTTAAAGGGGCCACAGAAGCAAGGGGGTTGTTCTTTGACTATTCTGATTGGCTTATTTGAAAGGGCTATTACCAATAATTGACTGGAGAGCTGTTGCCAGATCAGATGAGGTAAGAGGTCATTTTGACCCCGTTTCCCAGGGGACCGAACCAAAGCATACGTATATGGGTAATTGTTCAGGAACTGCCCTTTAATAGTATTTAATAGTATTGGGACTCTCCAGCCTATCCTCCCTGTCAGCAACTCACGGTCAGTGAAGTGGATTGGCAGTCACCAGACAGATCAATCTTTGATGCCTTCATACTTCAGACCACCCCAGGGCATCGGGAAGTTTGACTTCCTTGCCAAGCTCTTGTTCTTGCCTTACCGCGTCTCCTTTACTCTTTTTTCTTCTTGAATATCTCTTCAAATAACTCCCTTTCACGAAAGTCCCATCTCACTGTCTACTTGTAGAAATCCGGCTAAGAAGTCGGGTCCCACAGACCTAAGGCTCTTTCGGCTCTTTTCTCCTTGCCTCCTCCGTCCTGTTCTGAGACACTGAGGGCTGAAATCATGGCACCCACTTTCAGTGAGAAAACTGCTCAGTAACTCAAAGACCTGGGCTGAGAGCCAAGCAGAGTTCACCTACAGGACAGCCAGGAGCATAGAAGAAGATGTCTAGATTTCAGTGCCATCCCACTTCCTCCGGAGTGACACCTACCAACCACACGCAGTTACCGAACCCTTGGTGCATGGTGACTGGGGGCTTAATATTTGAAACCTTATTTCACTTTCACTAAAGTTGCTTTCACGTGCTGCTGTGGCTGCCATATTGGATGGTGCAGATCTGGAAAGAGAGTGTAATAAATGATACACAAGTTGGGACAAAGGTGTTCGGAACAACAGTGGAACTCATGAGAGTCTCGAGCAGATTTGGAGAAAAAGACGGCATGAAACTGCAGATGTATTTCTCAGTACAAGGTGGCACTATGACCTGGGATGGGGATTGGAGTTGTCTGCTAATTTTTATCCTAAAAGCCTTGTGTTTGAGCTCACGAACCTCAGTAGAAGCAGAACAGCATCCAGAGCAATGCTTTCCTCGTCTGCTTCACCCCACCCCCAGCTCAAGTCCACACCACAGAAGCTGAATACCCATAACCCCATTTATTCACCCACTCTGAAGTAGATATGACATCCACTCCAAAGTAAAATATGACTGATTATATTTTATACGTCTGTTACAGGGGATCTAGAGGCCAGCAAGAGTTTTTCCTTTGCAGCTGTTGCTGGACATGCTGGGGATTGAGTCTGCGGCCTCATGCACTGCACGCTAGGCAAGTGTTCTACCACTGAGCTCCAGCTCCATGCCCCTCACTCCATTACTTAGGCTGGCCTTGAACTTGTGATCTTCCTGTCTCAGTCTCCTGAGCAGCAGAGAACATAGGCCTGTGCCAATAGGTCTAGCTTCTGAACAATATTTTAAGTCACTTATGGTACATTAAGAAAGAGAGAGAAACTCAAAGTAAGAGCAAAGGCTGGCACAACACAGTGGTGGGTGTGGCAGGACAATCTGCCTAGTATTTCACACACGAGCCACCTGTTCTGCTTGCCAAGGGTAAGAGTTTCTGCAGTTCTTATTTGCTCTTGAGCACTGGGTCTCAGAGGACTTCAGAGAGAGACGCGAGAGGCAAAGGGAATACAGCTTTCCAAAGAGTCGTGGCAGGAACGGCACGTCTGTCCAGTAGCAGCAGAGGGCAGCCGTAGGTTAGAGTGTGGGGCTAGCTTCATTTCATGAGTGGCTGGAACACTGTGGGCTGCCTTACTGACTGTGATACCTGGAAGGGCCGGTTTGATTCCAGAGAGAAGCAGACCCTGCAGAGATGAGGCCAGAGTGAACGCGGAGGTAGACGAAAGTAGTTGAGGCATCCATGGAGGTGGCTCAGGCTCCTTCCTGAATTTGTTGACCATAGCGGTCAAGACAGAGTATCTCCAAGGCCATAGCTACCTGACAGACCTGGGCCTAGGCTCCCCACCAAGATCCCCAACTAGAGTAGAGGTGGCTGCTGTGCAGATGGGCTGGGGGACTATAAATAGCCAGGACGCATACATTAGCATGCCAATGCACCCGCACCCCATCCTCTATGCTAATGGCCCACCATGCGCCTGAACACCTTCTGTTCCCCTGCATGCATTTGCATGCACAATTAGCATAATCTTGTATAATTAATGAACAGCGTCAATTTTAGCTCCTAAGTAATTTGATTAACATGTTGATGGGGCACTTACTAGGCTCTCCAAACCTCAGGGCTGGGCATGGGGCCTGAGGAGATGGGGAGAGGGGGTGGAGAGATGCTAAGAGGTCCCCAGCTGTCCATGAAGAGTTGTGGGGACCCCACTTTTCCTGAATTGGGCCTGAGGGAAGGGGAAGTTGAGAGGTTGATAATTGAAGGCCTCTGGGTTCTTCACATGGAGTTGGGGGACCAGCTGGGTGCACTGACAGTGGCTGATCTGAACATGAAACTTATCTGTGCTCATATGGACACAGGCACAAACATGTATCTCTTACATGTCCCCCTAGCCTGGAGAATCTTATAAGAATGCAAGATGTTGGACTCTTCACTTCTCCTCTCAGAGAAGGAGGGTGACTTTATGGGTAAGATGGAGTTATGAAGGGAAAGGGCAGACTTACGTGGTATGTCCCTCAGCCTTGACAGTGGGAAGCTGAGCTCTTGAGGTACAAGACTTTGGCAACTCTTCTACAAGAGTTAAGAGGGAGGGAGGGAGGGAGGGAGGGAGGGACGGAGAGAGGGAGGGAAGAAGGGTGGTGCTGGCAAGTCCAGGGATCTTCTACAATGTACCAAGTAACTTAGGGTGGAAGGGACAGAAAGAAGGCTGCATATAGCCCCTTTCTATTTACAGAAAGCCACTGTTCCAGCCCAAGACACACCAAAGCCCCGAGTCAGCGCACAAACTAATGGCTGCCATCCTTCTGCTCATCTAAGACCATGGCTAGTTAGAGTCAGGACAGTCGTCCTTGACTGAATGTTCTGCTGCCATCTAGGCTCAGGAGCCTTTACTATCTGAGATGATCTAAAGGCTGGGCAGGAGGAGCAATAGGAAGAAATGCTAAGATGGCAGGCATGTGTTGGGCATTGGATACATACATCTCACTTAACTTCACATGGCCTCTCCTTTACAGCATCGATATTTCTCTTCTTCCTCTTCCTCTTTAGTGAGTGTGCATGTGTGTGCAAGCACGTGTGTGTGTGTGCACACGTGTGTGTGTGTGTGTGTGTGTGTAGGCAGAGGACAACCTAAGGAGTCAACCTCACGTGCCATACCTTGTTTATTAGGACAGGGCCTCTCACTAGCCTGAAGCTCAGAAAGTGGGCTAGGCTGGCTGGTCACTGAGCTCCAGGGACCTGCCCGCCTCTGCTTCCTTGGGATTGAGAGGATAAGCCTGTGCCTTCAAACCCCGCTCTTTTGTGTGGGTTCTGGGGATTAAATTTATTTTAGGTCTTGCTGCTTGCACAGCAAGTATTTTACCAACTGAGTTATCTCCCTGGGCCTCTTTAATATCCCTACAAAGTGAGCAACCAGTCAGGCCTATTTTACCACGTAAGAGACTGAAGCCTAGACGAGAGAAGCATGGCTCAAGTCACATGACCAGACAGCTAAGGCAGTTTGAGACCCAACTACAAATAGCCCTTCTGTGGTGTTCTGAATGAGAACAGCCCCCGGAGGCTCACATATTTGAATGTCTGGTTTGCAGTTGATAGACTCTTAAGGAAGAATTAGGAGGTGTGGCCTTGTTGGAGGAAATGTGTCTCTGGGGTGGGCTTTGCAATTTCAAAAGCCCATGTGAGGCCCAGTCTCTCTGACTCCACTTGAGAGTGAGGTGTGAGCCCTCAGTCAGTGCTCCAGTGCTATTGCCTGCCTACCCCCTGCCTCAAACCCCACCACCATGACCATGAACCAGCTTTCTGAAACTATAAGCAAGCTCCCAATTAAATACTTTCTTTCATGAGTTGCTTTGGCCATAGTGTCTCTTTACAGCAATAGAACAGTAACTAAGACACCTTCGTTTAAAACAAAACTTAATATTCAAGTTGTAGATAGCCAATACTATAGATGCTTATCCTGGATCCCTAGACAGCGTGTAATTTCCGAGGGAAGAGTTGCTCCACATCACTGATAAAACAGGGGGTCCCTTCTTTTGTTTTTAACGTCCCTCAAATACTCTGATCTGTGAAAAGGATTAGGGGGGAAAGGAGGAAAAACCATCAAAAGGAATGGGCAGAATGGTTCAAGATTCCCACGTCTTCAACAGAGGGGTCCGGTTGGAAGGGCAGAAGACAGAAGCTGCTGTGGGCTTATTTTGGGACTGTGGGGCAAGGAGTGTTGTATTTACTACTGTATCAGAAATATGGCTAATTCTTTTGGGGGGGCCTCTAAAGCCTTTCTCATTGACTTATACCCCATTAGGCTGTGCTTGACTGAGGGGTTAGGATATAAGGGAACTAAAGTTGATCTCTGCCAGGTGGGTGAAACATGACCTACTTCCTCAGTGTTACTGGAACATCACTCACTGGGCAGCAGGCACAACCATACGGCAGGAGTGATCACAACAGGGAAAAGAAGAAAGCTTTGTCCTCCAGTGGGAAGCAATCTTCTATCCTCAGCCCCAACCTAGAACATCCTAGCCAATCACGCAATTGTTCCAAGTCTTAGAGCTGTGATACTGCATACAGTGTCTTGTGTGGCTATTTAAATCTGACTGGAGGGGTGCTAGAGAGATGGCTTCACAGCTAAAATCACTTCCTTCTTTTGAAGACCTGGAATCAGTCCCCAGTACCCACACGATAGCTCACAACCACCTTTAAAGTTCAGGAGATCTGACGCCCTCTTCTGAACACCATATATTCTTACACACTTGTGGCACACACTCACACACACATAAACATAAAATAAAATTTAAAAGTTAAATCTGAATTAGCTATAACTAAATACAATTAAAATCCAGGTGCCTAGCCACAGCAATTAATTTCAACGTCTTTGTGTGGTACTGGCTACCATGTTGGGTAGTCTTAAGACCCTATTCTCTGTTTCCTCTTTTAAATTTCATTTATTTGATTGATTATTTATTTGCTTGTTTGTTTAAGGCGCATGGATGTTTTGCCTACATGTGTATCTGTGTACCATGTTCATGGAGGACAGAAAAGGGCACTGGACCCTCTGGATGGGAGTTACAATTATTAGCTGCCATGTGGGTGGTAGGAATCGAACCTGAATCTTCTGAAAAGATGAGCCATCTCTCCAGTCCCTCTCTCCCTCTTACCATTATGCAGTACATACAACTAACTTGTCTTTAAGTTCACTAATTTTCTTCATTACTATGAAATGTTTAAGTAATTATATTTTTGTCTCTTCAACTGCTCTGTTGGGGTTTTCTAGAAGCATGGATCATGTTTAGATCTCCCCCCCCAACACTTATAATAGTGTCTGCCTCACAGCAGGTGTTGGCTTATGATGGAATTAAAGAATCATAAAGTTGGTGCACACATTTAATTCCAGCACTCAGAAGGCAGAGACAGGTGGATCTCTGTGAATCTGAGGTCAGTCTGGTCTACATAGCAAGTTTCAGGACAGGCTCCAAAGCTACAGAGAAACCCAGTCTCAAAAAATAAAAAAAGAAAAAAGAAAAAAAGAAAAAAGAACGCTGACTGCTCTTCCAGAGGAAGGAAGGAAGGGAGGGAGGGAGGGTAGAAAAAGAAAAAGAAAAAAAATTGACTGCTCTTCCAGAGAATCCAGGTTCGATTCCCAGCACCCAATGGCAGCTCACAGCTGTCTGAAAGTCCAAGATCTGACACCCTCACACAGACATACAAGCAGGTAAAACATCAATGCACATAAAAAAAATAAAAATAAATTATTAAAAATATCCCCCCCAAAGAATCAGAAATTACTGTAATGGAGCCTGGGGATATGATTCCATTGATAAAGCTCTATGGCAAACATAAGGACCTGGGTTCAAACCCCAGCACTCACATTAAAAACCAAAACAAAAACCTGATCTCAAAATAACAATCAGAGTAGGGTCAGTTGGAGAGAGCAGTTGTTGCTCTTGTAGAGAAGCCAGGTTCAATTCCTAGCACCTACATGGTGGCTCACAACCATCTGTAACTCTAGTTCCAGGGGATCCAATGTCTTTTCTGATCTCTGCTGGCACCAGGCACACACATATGGGATACACATACATACAAACAGGAAAAAAGTCATACACAACCTCAAGTGTCATTCCTCAAAAGCAATTCACCTTGTCCTTTGTCTTCTCCATACACACCATACACCCCCCCCACACACACACACAGACCACATGTATCACACATGCACACACACATGCTCATGCCACACACGAATGTATCACACATGTACACACACATCATGTTCATGCCACAGACACACACTCACACCACCCTGATAGGATGAATTTTGGTCTAAAGTCCTCAGTCACTTTTAGTAGGAAACTCTGTAAAGTATGTTCAGGTTAAAGATGCCCATTGCAAGGACACAGAATGTTCCCACAAATCAATAAAGCAATGACAAAAATAATCACAATCAACTTTTTCAGAACTCTGGGTTTTGTTTGCTTGTTTTCTTTTCTTTTTTTTTTTTTTTTTTTAAGTTTTTCGAGACAGGGTTTCTCTGTAGCTTTTGGAGCCTGTCCTGGCACTAGCTCTTGTAGACCAGGCTGGCCTCGAACTCACAGAGATCCGCCTGCCTCTGCCTCCCGAGTGCTGGGATTAAAGGTGTGCACCACCACCGCCCGGCTTGTTTTCTTGTGGTCATTATTATTTTTTTTTTTTGAGACAGGTTCTTAAATAGTCCAGGCTAACCTTGAACTTACTATATAGCTAAGGATGGTCTTGAACTCCTCCTGATCTACCTACCTCTGCCTCCTAAGTGCTGAGATAATAGGCTGTGTAACATCCTGCATGTTAACATTTTCACAACTCTGAAAAGTAATAATTTTTGCAATATTTATTTAAGAAGACTGTCTGAATTTTATAAGAACAAAAAGCTTGGCAGTGTTTAAATAGCCTTATTCAGAAGTCTCACAACTATGACAACTCAACCAGTGAGGAGTGGGTGGGCTAGCCTCTGACAAGCTGAATTCCCCAGCAGTTGTCACTCTTTGACCAGTCTGGTGGCCCCAACAGCCCTATTTACAGACCTTATTTCACTCTTTTCAAAGCCTGTCCTGTGGAAAAGCCCTGAGCACAGGACGTTCGCACAGTCAGCTGCTGGAGGCAGCAACACTGTCTTTGGAAAGCAAATTTGGCCAAATGGTTTTTAAAGAGAAAGAATGGGGAAAGTAAAATGTCTACAAGTGACTCTGAAAAGTTCCAGCACATTCTAAAGGTCTTAGAAAACCATGCCTGTTGCGGGGAAGGGCACACACCCAGGGAGGGTCTGGGCGGATCCTGGTCTCATCTCTGGCTTCCTGCCCAAGCAAGAGGAGATGTCTAAGGCAGAGCGGTCAAATGCTAGAGCAACAGTGTGCCCGGACACTCAGTCTTCCAACAAAGAACAGAAAACCTGTCTAGTTGAGCTGACCACTAAGGTGGTACCAAAGACTATGGTAACTACTCATCATAGAAAATACAAGCTGGAGGGCTGGAGAGATGGCTCAGAGGTTAAGAGCATTGCCTGCTCTTCCAAAGGTCCTGAGTTCAATTCCCAGCAACCATATGGTGGCTCACAACCATCTGTAATGGGGTCTGGTGCCCTCTTCTGGCCTGCAGACATACACACAGACATAATATTGTATACATAATAAATAAATAAATAAATATTTAAAAAAAAAAAAAAAGAAAATACAAGCTGGAGAACTGATCCAGAAAAGTCACAAAACAAAAACCCTACCCAAAAAGGCAATAGTGACAAAACCATTAGGGGATGTGATTTCCAGAGGGTCTACATTACATGACCAGAATACTTGGTTTTCAATGAATAATTGTAACATGTGTAAAAGGATAGGAAAATGAGACTATCCCTCAGGAAGCCCATGCTAGACTTCCTAGGCAAATAACTGAAAATATTATTATTAATAATTATAGAATTAAAGGAAGCCATGCATAAAAAATTCAAGAAAAGAATGAGAAAGATATTTTTCATTCCAAAACTGCATCAACAAAGATAAACAAATAGGTTTTTATAATGTTAATTGTGGAGCTGAAAGGACATGATTGAAATGAGAAAATAGCTCAGGTGAAAGAGAAAATAGCAGTGAACTTGAATGTAGGCCAATTGAGATTGTCTAGTGCAGGGGAAGGATGGAGGAAAATGAAAAAGATGAACCAAGCCTTTGAGACTCACAGAGCATCCTCAAGCATGTGTAGTATACACTGTGTATTCTCTCTGAGAGGGCAAAAGAAGGGAAAGACTTAGAAAAAAGGTTTGAGGAAATAACGGCCTAAACACCCCAAATTTGATGACAAACTTTATTGAGCACATCCAGGAAGCTCAGTGAATTCCAAGCAATACTTAGACACCCCACAGACGCGTCAGGCTCAAACCATCCCAAGGCAGAGCCGGAAACAGAATCTGAGAAAGCAGGTAGACAGAAATAACCTCCTATGGGCACAGAGTCCTCAGGAAAGTCAGCAACGGACTTCTCAGCAGACAAGTTAGCAGCCCAGAGACACGGAGATGTCGTGTTATGCTGAAGGAAAACTGTTGGCCAAAAATACTGGCAAAATTTCTACCTCAAATATGAGGAGAAATCGAGACATTTTCAGGTAAACAAGAACTGAAGATTCATCATTAACAAATCTGTCGTGCAGGAAATAGTAACAGAAATCCTTCAGTTTGCAATGATAAGAGTTTTGAATTACAAGACATCAGTAATTCAAATTCACATGAAGAAGAAAATAACAGGTAAATATAAAAGACAGCACACATGTAACCATTTTGGTTTTCACCTACTTTAAAAGACTGGTATGGGGTCAGGAGCTACAGTAATGACCTGGTGTGCACACACGTGGGAGCAGGGGTTATAGGAAAGCCCTGGCTACCCTTGAATAGAAGCAGGGGTTGGTTACTGGGACATAGGAACACCCTTCAGCATCACCCTTCTTTTTCTTCTTCTTTTTTTTAACAGGGAATCTCAGCTCCAGGCTCCCTCCTGCCTCCACCTCTTGAGTGCAGCAGTTCTAGGCATGCTCTACCACAGCTGTTTTATGTGATGCTGGGGATCATATGACCAACTACACCATCAGTTCTCCAGTGATATTTGCTACAACTATTCTTAAAATAAGGTTCACTTTTAAATGACCTTATTATAGGCCTGTACAACCAGGACCTGCTTAAGACTTTATCCTACTGACAGTGGGAGACTGGAAGAGGAGAGAGAGCTTGAGACTATACTGGGACATTGCTATTAGTATTATAAACTGTCTTACTTTATTTATTTGTTTGTTTTGTGGGTTTACATAAGCAAAAGTCATTTTCCTGGTCTTGGAACATTATTTTTGTTTAGTGCATAGATTAAGCTGATTTTGGCTAAATTGTATTATTCTAAATTTAAGATGTTTAATTATAATTCTTAGAGCAACTGCTATAACAACAACTACAGCAGAATTAAAAGAGTTCATTGGAAAATACACATTTAATACAAAAAAAGCAAAAATGGGGGACTAAAGGAACAAAGAAGATAGAAAACATATTCAGGCCTGGTGGTGCAAGTCTTTAATCCCAGCTACTTGTGAGGTTGGAAGCAGGAAGACTACAGGGTTAAGACCCACTCAGGCTATAGAGAGAGTCTATAGAAGCCAGGGCAGGGTAGTATGATCTAGTCTTAAGGCAAAAAGTAAAAAGGGCTAGAGATTAAGATTAGTGGAAGACCATCTACTTCATATCACAAGATCCTAGATTTAATCCTCAATATCAAATACAAAAAAGTGCAAAAATTCCCTGCCTTATCAGTAACCACATTGAATATAAATCAATTAAATGCCCCAATTTAAAGGCTGAGATTGGCAGAATGGATTTAAAAAATGATTCAACTGTATGCTATATATGTGAAACACACTTCAGAAAATAAAAGGATGAGAAATCTGTATTTTACAAATTCCAGCCAAAAGAAAGCCAGACTGGTGGTTCTCATACTAAACAGATTTAATACCAAGTAAGACAAAAATTGTTGTGAGACACACAGAAGATCATTTTGTAATAAATGTGTAACTGTCAGTGGAAATAACAATCACAAACATACACAGCTCCAAAGTACACACAGGGTGAACAGTCCAGCAATAATAGTTGGTGACTTCAGTTCCCTGTTTCAGGAATAGAGAGAAGACCCAGGCAGTGAGCTAACAGAGCTAGCAGAAAACACTGTAAATCCCTAAACCTAAAAGGCCATCTGATAAACAGACATTCTCCTCAAGTGCACACGGGACACACGATGAACAGACATTCTTCTCAAGTGCACTGAATTTTTTTTATGCATATCTCATGTTAAGCCATTTTAAAAGCCCCCTTTTAGGGATCAACACCCTACAAAGTTTACAAAGTATGCTCTCTGTCCACTGTCCACAATGGAATTATATATAGAAATTAACAGTAGAAGTTCACAGATATTGGAGTGAAATAACACACTTGTAAATCACCAGGGAGTCAAGGAAGACCTCACAAGAGAATTAGAAAATATTTTAGCTAACAAAATGAAAACAGAACATACTAAAACTTACGCGATTTTGCTAAAGAAATGCTTAGATAAAATTTCATGTAATTTATGTAGTCTACATGCCCTATAGTTTTAAAAAAAGAAGAATACAGATCTCAAATCTTTAACATAATCTTTAAAAACTGGGAAAAGAGAAAACTACAGCCGGTGTAAACAAGAGAAAGGAAATAAAGATTACAACAGAAATGAACGAAATAGAGAACAGAAAGTAGAGATAATTAAATAAAAGTTGGTTAATTTGTTTTGTTTTCTTAAGACCCACAAAGCTGGCGGTGCGATGGCTTGTGAGGAAAAGGCACGCGCCAGACCAGCCTGAGGATTGGAACTCCAGCCCCAGAACACTGAGGAATGACTGGGCCCAGGGAGAAGTCGATAAAGCGTTTGGTTTCTCACGTCACACAGCTCCTGAAGCAACCAAGGAGCATGCTGCAGTGCCATATGGGGTTGTGCTTTTTATCAAATTCCTCTCTGATGTGGACCACAGCATCCTTTTCCATGCTAGCTTCTCTAGTGCCAGAGTAGCGTCTCCTCCAAGTCCCGTTGCAGCAATTCTGACACAGCTGCAGGTTTGACCACAGCCTTCCCAATGCACGTGCCAGAACATGGTCACCATCAGCAGGGGCTAGCTCACTGCTACCCTCTCCTGGGGGAGGAGTTGGCGCTGTTCAGGCTGCCAAGAAGACAGGAGCTAAAGGCAAGGTCTCATTCGGTAACCCAGAGAAATATTTCAGATAATGCTTATCAAACAATTGCAGTCAAAAGTCTAATTACGGTGGTTAGCAATGTGTGAGACCATCACCACGCTTTATTTAGTCACTCTGTCGTGGCATGTCATTTGTTTTCTGTGTACTGTAGGACTTGGTTATTGGATGTCAAAATCACAGAGAATAAAAGATATAGGCTCGTGCTAACAGCAGCAGCAGCAACAAGAGTGGGACGAGAGACCAGGCTACACCAAGTTGACTTCTGGCCTCTACTCTTGCATGGTGGCATGTGTACCCTGACACCAACAGTAAGCTTAAAAAACTCAGAGAGTAACAGAAGTGACAAACACCCAACCGACAAAGAAAAGAGAAAGATCCACGCTGCCCAAGCCACGATTAAGACAGGTAATGTCATAACCTGTCTGCAGCAGGAGGGACTGTGGGAGGTCAGCACGGACAACTGCACACTAGACCACACAGATGACATGGCAAGACTTCAAAATGGCTCAGCGGGAAAACAGAATCATGATGCCAGGTTTAATCAGCTCTTTAAACACCTTTCACAGAAATCTCAGGCCCAGATGGCTTTAGTGCTAAGTTCCACCACATATTTAGAGAGGAATGTCAACCCCTTACAACTCTCAAGAAACTAGAAGTTGGACCCCCATTTCGCATCCTATATAAAAATTAACTCAAAAAGGCTGGTGAGATGGCTCGACGGTTAAGAACATTTGTTCTTGCAGGACCCGCATAATGGCTCATATAATGTATGTAACTCCAACTCCAAGGAATTCAGCTTCTTCTTCTAGCCTCTTCTGGCACCAGGCATGCATGTGGTACACAAACATACATGGAGGCAAAACACTCATACATATGAAGTAAATCAATCTAAAAACCACACAGACAATAATAAGTATTGATGAGGGTTCAAGAAAGCAGAGTCCTCATACACTGGCGAAGGGATAAAAGCCAGGACAATTACTTGCCTTGGACATCAATTTGACAATGTTTCAAAAAGTAAAACAGTTAACTTACAATTTTTTACTTGAGTTAAAAATATGTTGGGTACATAGAGCCTCTTAGTTTTGTTTATATTTTGGAGCTAAGGTCTCTCTACCTTGACCTGGAACTTGAAGGTCTCCTATTTTGGCCTCACAAGTCGACATGAACTACTGATCTCATCCATAAAATGTAGTACATGAAGCCTTATACTAATATAATTCACAATAGCTCAAAGCAGATACAGCTTGGCTCTTTCTCAACTGATGAATAGACTAATAAAAGTAGAACTTTATAGTAGAATGGTGTTTGGCAAGAACATGGCATGAAGTGCTAATGTAAATTATCTGTATGAACCTTGAAAACACTATACCAAATAAAAGAAGCTGGTCACAAAACACCACGCACTGTAGCTGGTGAGATGGCCAGGTGGGTCAAGGCGTTGCCACATAATCCTAAGGACTTGTGTTTGAGCCCAAGAGGACCCACAAAAGGGAGAGAGAAGCTGACTCCACAAGTTGTCCTCTGACCTCTGCACAGGCATTGTGGTGTCCAAGTTTACACATACATGCCACGCACACAACACAACAGCAACGCCCATGTGCTGTGTGATCCCATTTATACGAAGTATCCAGAATAAGGAACCCACAGACGCTGAACATAGGTTAGTGTTGCCTAGGAGCTGGGGCTGGGAGAATGCGGAGTGGCTGCTAACGGTGTTAAATCTGTTTTAGGAGCTGTGCTGGTTAGCTTCTGCCAACCAGACACAAACTAGAGTTACCTGGGAAGAGCATCCTCGGTTGAGAAATCGCCTCCATTATACTGCCTAAGGGCAATTCCCCAACCACAAGTCTAGCTTGCAGCTCTGACTCACTTGATCTCACAAGCTGCCCAATGCTAGCCTAGTGCCTCCACCACTCCAGAGCTCCTGGATGGATGAGGCAGAGACAGACTCCAGTTCAGCTCACATCCTTGGCTCACCGCCTCCCTGCTTCATTCCAAGAGCATAAGAATCTGCCTCAGGTTTGACCTTTAGGGAGACTTGGTGGTTCAGAAACAGGAGCAACTACTGCTTATGTAAGAGGTGAATAGGGCTTTGTTTGGAGGGGGTCTTAGTTCCCGCCGAGGACTGAACTTTGGGTACAACAGAGTAGTTCCTGGACCCGTTACCTGGCAACAAACTGCGAAATAGGCTCCTGACCCTGAGGTCATCATTTGTTTTTATAAGGAAAAGTGGGAATGTTCAAGGGGTCACAGCTGAGCTTCATAATCACTGTGGGGAGTGGTAAGGAGTCCTCCTAAGGTAAAGAGCAAGGCATTGGCCCTGGACTGATACCTGTCGGGTTTATCAGACTGGAGAATGGCTAGCGTATCCAGGCCCTGAGCAGGGCTGGGTGCTGGAGACCTCCAGGGACCAGGTGCTCTTCCAGAGCTTGTCAAAGTAGGAGAAGCCTTTCCATCAGCCAGATATCCTCTGAGGATGGCCAGCTGTAAGATGTCATGGAAATGTACTCGAGAGGGACTAAAATGTTGTTTTTAAAAGAAGGGGGGAATAGCTCTAAATCTAAATTCCTCAACTTTTTAGTATTTGTGGTGTCATGATCCCCACTAGGTCTATTCTCAGACTAACGTTGCTATTGGTATAGACGAAATACACAGGGCTATAAATGTAGTTATCAGTTCCTGGAGTGGTAACGTGGCTTTATACTTTACTAATTGAAGATATGATATGATTATAACAATGACTATAATTTTGGAGCACACTAAGTATGACAGTTTAAAATATTCACAGCCCCTCTATACTTTAACATGAAAACTGATTATTTGGGGGGCAACAAGATGGCTTGGTGGGTAAAAGTTTTTAGGAGAGCACTAATCCCTGAAGGTTGTACATACACACACGAGAGAGAGAGAGAGAGAGAGAGAGAGAGAGAGAGAGAGAGAGAGAGAGAGACTATTCTGAAGACAGTTATACATAGTGCAAACCCTCCAGTGTCTGTTGTTTATTCCACTCATTGAAGAGAACACTGAAGTTTAGCAAAAGTCTTACCAAGCTAGAAGTCGTATAAAATATTTTCTCATTCAAATTTGCTCAGAATTCTGTTTCTGAATTCTTGTAGAATTCAGGCTAAGGATTCCTCAGTGGGCGAAGAACTAACAGCAGGAAGAGCAAAGTTCTCTGGGGTGTGAGGGGAAAGAATTCAGAGGGCCACAAAAGTTTATCCACAGTGAGAGACAGAGCTGGGTATCATATCCAGAAACAAGAATGCCACATTGTCGCCATAGGACTGGCTTTTCTGTCCTAAACATCTTCAGCTTCCTACCACCTCAACCATGGTGCGGACTCTAAACCACGGGTGCTAGAGAGTGGAACTGAACGGAGGAAATGAGACCCTTGGTTGATAGTTGCTTCCTCAGCTATAATGTAATGCATATAATGGAAACATTCTCCCCTCCCCCAGAAGCAGAGCCTTGTAAGACTAGGAAGCTCGGGAAGTTACAGAGATCACAAGTCCTCCTCTGTTGTATAAGCAATAAACAATTGGTGGGTACAGGACTCTATTTACTATACATCATATGTGACTCTCCTTACTATGCCCACTATATATATATATGTATATATATATAAACACATACATTTACACACACATATATACACATATACATACATTTACACACATTTTATATCTCTATCTAGTGAGAGAGAATGAGAGAGAAAAAGAGAGATGAAGGGGTGAAGGCAGGCACAGGTATGCCTATAATTCCAGTACTTGGGAGGCTGTAAGACTTTATATCAAAAATAAAAAAGGATTAGTGACCAAAGAGAAACTACAAACGCCTATATACAGCAATTAGAATCCAGAAGAAGCTGAAAGGACAGAAAAAAAAATTTTGAACAAATAAGGGTTAAAAAAAAAACTTTCTAAGTATAGCCAGACATGGTGGTGAAAGTCTTTATGTCGGTACTTAGGATGAGTTCCAGACCAACAGATCTGCGTCGTCAGTTACAGGCCATCAAGACTACATAGTGAGATCCTGTCTTTAAAAAAAAAAAAATCTAAATATACATAAAACTTTAAACTGAGATCCAAAAAGATCAACACACTCCAAGCATAAGAAACATAAAAAGCTCTGGGCAGTGGTGGTGCAGCCTTTGATCCCAGCATTGGGGGAGGGGGAGAGGCAGGTGGATTTCTGTGAGTATGAGTCCAGGCTGGTCTACAGTCAGAGCTACACACAAAGAAACCCTGTCTCTAAAACAAAACAAACACAGTAGAGCCAGGACTATTACACAGAGAAACCCTGTCTCAAAAAACAAACCAAAACAAAACAACAATAACAACAAACAAAATGACAGGGCTGGAGAGATGGCTTATACGTTAAGAGCACTGGCTGCTCTTCCAGAGGCCCTGAGTTCAATTCCCAGCAGCCACATGGTGGCTCACAACTGTCTGTAATAGGATTTGAGGCCCTCTTCTGGCACTTAGAACACTTATACATAAATATAAATGAATACTATTTAAAAAGTCAATGACAAACATAAAGGTAAGCTAGGTAAAAGACAGAAAAAAGCCTCAACAAGCCAGGCAAGAAGGTTCATGCCTGAGCTACGTGACGGTGCGAAGCAATTTCCTTTCTTGAGGGAGGAGAGAACCTCCGTAAATAAAATGTGAACGTCTCAGATACCCGAAGCTCACAAAGTCACGCAGCAGCAGCAACAACTGCTGAGAAGGAGTCGCTACCTGCCGCCTACCCAGCAGCCTCCAAGTCCTGCATGGAGCTCTGAGTGTGTAGCTTTCTGAGTAGTCACCTGCACTGGGTGGGCGTCTTGGTGATGAAGCAGCCTTTGAGTCACCTGTGCTGCCGTAGATGGCCCAGGTAAACTCACTGATCCACCAAGCTAGACTCGACTAGATCTGGTTCTTTGGTCTATAGCCCCAGGGCCTTATCTGGGGTCAAGTCTGTTGGTCTCTCCCCAGGGAAAGTCACAGGACACAGGAGTCTGCTAAAACAAGCAAAGGGGAAACAGAAGCCCTCCCCTAGAGGGTGAGGTGGAAGTTCATCTCCACTGCTGCCTTGACAGGATCTAGAGCCACCTAGGAGACAACCCTCTGGGAATTTCTGTGAAGAAGTGTCTAGGTTAGGCTAGCTACGGGGAAGCTTCACCCTAAATGCAGGCTGTATGCTGAGGTCACAGACTAGATTTTTCTCTAAAAAATTGAATCTCTTGAAGAAATTGAGATGAGAATTAATACTTATGTCTGTGTCTCAGCTGCGCCGTTCAGTCCCACCGGCTGCCTCCAGCTCCCACTGTGGCGGACTGTATCCTTTGACCTGGGAACTGAAAGCAAACCCTTCCTTCCTGTTCTTGCTTTTGTCAGGAGCTCAGTCAAAGCCACAGGAAAGTCAACTAACACAGAGGAGAACAGAAGAGGGCTGCAGAGATGGCTCAGTGGTTAAGAGCACTGACTGTTCTTCTACAGGACCCAGGCTCAATTCCCAGCACCCCTGTGGCAGCTCACAACTGTCTATAATTTCAGTTCCAGGGACCTGACACCCATGGCAAAACACAAATGCACAGAGAACAGAAGAGCCAGTACACAGGGGAAGCAAACAGCAAGACAGGCAGACCCAAGGCTAACCATGCCGATCACACAACATGCAAACAGTTCAATATCCCAGCTAAGAGGCAGATGGTGCTGGCGTGGTTTTGTCATGCCTATCATCCTAGCACTGTGAAGGCAGAGGCAGGAGGATGCCCTGAGCTCAAGGCTAGTCTGGACTACACAGTGAAACCCAGTTAAAAAAAAAAAATTCCAAACCAAACCAAAGCAAAATAAACAAATATACAATGGGCAAGTTTTATCATAATGAAATTTTAAAAACACCCACGTTTCTTTATAAGTAATGCAAATGAGGGCTTGCAAAATTGTTCAGTGGGTAGAGGTTCTTCTGTGCAGTCTGAGACCCGAGTTCAATCCTTAAACTCTATGAGGTGGTAGGGGACATCAACTCCCAATCATTTTTCCCCGACTGCTGCAGGCAAGCACGGCACACAAACAAAATAAATGAAATGAAATAAAAGACAGATAGTATGATTATCTAGGGTCAAAGCAAATTTCATGATATGAGCCAATGAAACAAGAGGACGTAATAATCTCAAATTATGTACCTAATAAATTTTCAACCTGTATGAAACAGAACTGACAGAAACCCAAGAGAAATACACACAATAATAATGACTTTATTTATTTATTGAGTTAGGGCTTCAAGTAGCCCAGGCTTGGAACTTACTAAGGATGACCTTGAACTTGTGACCCTCCTGCCTCCACCTCCCGATTGTTGAGAGATTACAGGTGTGCACCACCACACCTGGTTCTGGCATAGTGCACAGGAGGTAACCCAAGGCGCCCTGCATGGTAGGCCAAGTTCTACTAATTGAGCTATGGTCCAGACTAGCCAGTAATTAAAAAAAAAAGATACATTTACTTATTTTATGCGTATGGGTGTTTTGCTTGCATGTATGCCTATGCAGAACACGAGTGCCTGGTACCTGTGAAAGTTAGAAGCCAGACCATCAGATCCCTTGAACTAGAGTTACAAATGGTTATGAGCTACAACATGGTTGGCTGGGAATTGAACTCATGTGCTCTGAAAGAGCAGCCAGTTAACCATTAAGCCATCTTGGCAGGCCCTATCCAGTGATTTCATAACCTTCTTTTAACTACAGAATAGGTAGAAAATCATTGATGATATACAACCATCGTGAATCTACTTTCACCTGCCCAATGTTTATTCAACTTTATCCATCAACAACATAATACATACTGTTTGCAGAGGCAAGCAAGAAATTTTTAAAGATATGTATACCCTGGCTCACAAAATAATGCTTAAGTTCAAAAGGATTCAAGGCATACAAAGTATGCTCGCTGACAACAGAATTCAATTGGAAACTAATAATGGAGGGATCGGGTGTGGGAAGTCCTTCTGTATATGTGTTGCTTGTATTGGTTAATGAATAAAGCTGTTTCGGCCAGCAGAATAGAGCGAGGCGGGAGAAACTAAACTGAGTGCTGGGAGAAAGAAGGCAGTGTCAGTGAGATGCCATGTAGCTGCCTGAGGAGATAGATGGTGAAACCTTGCCGGTAGGCCACAACCTTGTGGTGATGCACATACTAATAGAGATGGGTTAATTTAAGATGTAAGAGTTAGCTAGAAATATGCTTAAGCTATTGGCCAATCAGTGTTGCAATTAATATAGTTTTGTGTGATTATTTTGGGTCTGAGCAGCTAGAAAACAAAAAAGCAGCTTCTGCCAATAGGGATCCTAGAAGCATCTTCATTTTTCTAATTTTTTTACTCTTTGAATTACATTTTTTATGTGTGTGTGTGACTGTGTGTATGTGTGTGCACATGCACATGCCAAAGTGAGTATGTGGGGGCCAGGGAACATTTTGTGTGTATTAGGGATTAAACTCAGATTGTCAGGCTAAGTAGCCTTTACCCATTGTGAGTCCTGTCACCAGATGTAATGTTTTTAGATAATGGACAACACATGAGTCAGACAGATCTCTAAAGGGAGATTAGAAACATTTTTAAAAGATTTATTTATGTGTATGACTGTTTTGCCTGCATGTATGTATGTACCTGTAGCCCAGACAGTTGTGAGTTGCCATGTGGGTACTAGAATCACACACTTGGCTCCTCTGAAGAAGTAGTCAGTGTTCTTAATCACTGAGCTGTCTCTCAAGCTCCATGAAATTAAAATTTAAAACTGAATGAAAATGGAAACACAACTCACCAGAATGTTTGGTATGTCACTAAAGGAGTATCTAAGGAGAAATGTGTCACTCTGAAAACCTACTTTAGATAAATCAATGATTTAGCTTATGCCTTAAGAGACAGAAAAAATGGGGTTGGAGAGATGGCTCAGTGGTTAAGAGCACTGGTTGCTCTTTCACAGGAACTAATAAGACTCCTAGGATCCACATGGCATTTCATAATCATCTGTAACTCCAGTCCCAGGGGAAACTACACCCTCTTCTGGCCTTTGTGGGTACTGCACACATGTGGTGTACAGACACACATGCAGGCAAAACACCCACATATAAAATAAAACATAAAGATTTGGGTGGTGGTGGTGCACACCTTTAATCCCAGCACTCAGGAGGCAGAGGCAGGTGGATATCAGTGAGTTCGAGGCTAGCCTGGTCTACAGAGTGAGTTCCAGGACAGGCTGCAAAGCTATACAGGGAAACCCTGTCTTGAAAAACCAGATAGAGAGAAAGAAAGAAAGAAAGAAAGAAAGAAAGAAAGAAAGAAAGAAAGAAAGAAAGAAAGAAAGAAAGAAAGAAAGGAAGAGAGAGAAAGAAAGGGAGAAAGAAATAAATCAGAAAACGTACAGGAAGTTAAACAAAAGTAAGAAAATGCCTATCAAAGTAGAAATCAGTAAGATATGAACTGGGGATACAGCTCAGCTCATCTTGCCTGCAAAACACACACACACACACACACACACACACACACACACACACACGAAATAAAAAACAAAACAAAAAAATCCGTGGAGAAAATCACACAGAGTTGGTTCTCTTAGAGCAATAATACAGACAAATCCGTAGCCAAACTGATTAATGGAAAGAGGGAAGCCACAAGTTGTCAGTGTCAGAAACGAGCACGGTTACTATGAACAGTAGGAGAACATTATGAACAGCTTTAGAGCAAGATGAGCTATTTGTAAGAAATGAAAAAATTGTTAAAAGATACCAATCACCAAAATTCAAAAGAAGAAATGGATAAGTTCTTTTTTTAAAAAAAATTGGTTTGTTTGCATGTACATGTGCACGCATGTACAGATGCATACACAGGTGTGGTGGTTTGACTGAAAATGCCTCCCATAGCTCGTAGTTTGAATGCCTGGTCTCCAGTTGGTGGAACTGTCTAGGAAGGATTAAGAGGGACGGCCTTGTTGGAAGAGGTGTGCTTTGAGGTTTCAGAAGACTTGTGCCTCTCCCAGTGTGTTCTTTGCCTCCTGTCTGTGGATCAAGATGAGCGCTCTCAACTGTTCCTACTGCCTTTCTTTGCCTCCTGAGTGCTGGGATTAAAGGTATGTGCCACCATGCCTGACACAAAATATATATAGTTTGAGGAGAAAAAGAGCACCATGAAATTTAATGCTGGCGACAAGGCCTCCAACAAGGGGATGAGGGGATTAAAGGGTGGCCTGACCAACAATAGAATAAAGGGAGGGATGTCCTCAGGGCAAGACCCCACCCAGCTAAACTTCCTATTTTTGCAAGAAAAAGGCCTAGGGAATTATCTGCTAAAAACAAGACAAACAAACAAAAACAAATGAAAGCTGTGGCAAGTGCATTCAGAGTTCCACCCCAAGATGGCGGCCAAACTTGGAAGTGTCATTCATGTGACTCACAGTCATGGAGGATCCACTAGTAAAGGGGTTGTGGAACCTTCCTGAGGTTAAGGGGAGCTGCTGAGGCTAGGCAAAGGGTGGCAGGGTCAGTCCCTGCATGAATGCCCTAAGAAGCCATTGTGTGAAGCTAGGCAAGCGAGCCCTCCATTGCGCTGGAGACCCTAACACGTTGTGGGATCCCTGCCAAGGAAAGCTGCAGACAGGGAGTAGAGCCAGCCCAAGAGAGAGAAGTGTTCTGTAGCCAGCAAAGCTGCAAGGGTGGAACCATCTAAGCCTTGATTTCAATCTTGGAGCTACAGGATGTGGAGTTTACCTTGCTGGGCTTTGGTCTTGCTTTGGTCCAGTATTTCCTCACTATACCAATGTCTCTCTTGTGGAATGGTCATTTGTATTCTGCACTACTGTATTTGGAAGCATGAAATTGCTGTTTGATTTCTACAGAGGATTAGAATTAAGAGACTGTCTTCGGTCTCAGAAGAGATTTGAATTTTGGATTTTAAAGACAATGGGGACTTCTGAAGTTGGACTAATGCATTTTGGATTGCGATACTGTCACGAACCTAGGGGTGGGAAGGGAGTGGAATGTGTTGGTTTGAATGGAACCACCATAGGCCCATATGTTTGAATACTTGGTCCCAGTTGGCAGAACTGTTTCAGAAGGACTAGCAGCTTGTGGTCGTTTGGAGGAAGTGTGTCACTAGGACAGGCTTTGAGTTTTCAAGACTCCTAGCAATTCCAGCCCCCCCTCCCCTTCCCCTTGAGATTAAGATGTGAGTTCTAAGCTGTTTCTGTCACCAAGCCTTGGCTCTGCCATCATGAACTCTAACCCTCTGAAGCTGCAAACTCAACGAACACTTTCTTTCATAAGTTGCCTTGTTCGTGAGGTTTTGTCACGGTGATAGAAAGCAACTCAGACAGCAGGCCAAAGGCTGACATCAGGTGTCTGCCACCTTACTTTTTGAGACAGGATTTCTTACTGGAATTTGGAGCTCACTAATACTGCTAGCTAAATTGGCCAGAGAGCCCCAGAATCCCCGTCTTTGCTTCTCTACGGATGGATTATATGCTTGTACCATCAAGTCCTGGTTGTTGCTGTTTGTTTTACATAGATGGTGAAGATTCAGCTCAGGTCCCCAGGCTTTGGCAACAAGTACTTTATCAACTGCTCTCTCTCCTGAGCTCCAATAAAAAGATAAATCCTTACATCAGTTAAAGAAAACTTCAGGCTAGGTGGCTACACTGGTAAGTTTTGTCAAATACTTACAGAAGAAGTAATCACAATTCTACACTAATTCTTTCCAAAAAATCAAAGAGGATGGGCATGCAAGAAAGCTCAGCAATTAAAGGTACTTGTCAAATCTAACAACCAGAGTTTGCTCCTCAGAACCCTCACGGTGGATGGAAAGAACTGAATCCCACAAGTTATCCTCTGGCTTTCACTTGTCCACACACATGCACTCATGTGTGCACACATGCACACACATACACAAATTAGTAAGTGTAAGATTTGTTTTTAAAATACAAAGAGGATAAATACTTCCCAATGAACCTAAGAGAATATCAAATATTCAAATGATATGCAAATATTACCCTGATACTAAAAACAAACAAATAAATTACAAGAAAAAATGTAAGTATTGATTATGAAGACAGCTGTAAAAAAAAATAGAATCAGGGCTGGGAATGCAGCTCAGTTGGCAGAGTGTTTCCTTTCAAGCATGAAGCCCTGGCTTCAATCCCAAACACCACATCATCTGGGCTTGGTGGCACACACCTGTAAACCCAGCACAGGGGAGGTGAGGGCAGATGATCTGGAGTTCAAGTTCATCCTTGGTTACATAGAGTCCAGGGCCAGCCTAGGCTACAAGAAACCCTCTCAAAACAAAGAAACAAGCAAGCAAACTACTGGGGCTTTTGAGATGGCTCAGCTGTGAAGAGTCCTTGCTGCTCTTTCAGAGGATTTGAGTTCAGTTCCTAGAACCCGTGTCTGGTGCTCATGTAGCTTCGCTCCAGGGACTCTAATGCCCTCGTCTAGTCTCCATGGGCACCCACCAACATGTGGCATACTGATACACAGACACACAGACACATAAATAAAAATAAATGCTTAAAAATTTTAAATAAAGTTAAATATTCTAAACAAAATTTATTACATTGAATTCAACAGCATATTAAAATATGATACATATTTTCATATATACAAGCAGAGTTTATTGGACAAAATGTGGGATTAGTTTAATATTAGAAAACCATCTAATGTAGTTTAGAATACTAAAGCAAAAATTTTAGATCGATGATGACTCAATGATTAAAAGCAAGTATTGCTCTTGCAGAGGACTCAGATCCTAGCATCAACATCAGGTGGTTAATAACTGCTTATAATTCCAGTTCCAGGTGACCTGATGCCCTTTGGCCTCCTTGGGTACCCGCACATATGTGGTCCATATAAATTCAACCAGGCACAAACACAAATGTAATTTTCGAATCATAAAAAGTATGATTATCTTTAATAGATGCAGAAAACGTATTTGGCAAAATCTAATATCCATTTGTATTTTCTGGTCTTTTTGAAAGAGAGCCTCACTATGCCCTTGCTGGCCTGGAATCA
This sequence comes from Alexandromys fortis, assembly GCF_014885135.2. NCBI lineage: Eukaryota > Metazoa > Chordata > Mammalia > Rodentia > Cricetidae > Alexandromys > Alexandromys fortis. Next base: position 9,135,944 of record NW_026067902.1, read on the forward strand.
CTATGTAGAACTATACTGGCCTTAAACTTCCGGGGACCCTCCTACCTCTGCCCCAAGTGGTAGGATTACAGGTGTGTGCCACCACTCCCAATGCTAATACAACTTCTTTTTCCTTTTCATTTTTTATTACATTTTTAGATGGGTATGTGTGAGTGTCACAGGGCACATGTGGAGGTCAGAGGAGCTCTTGTAGAAATCAGTTGGCTCTCTCCTCCCACCATACAGGCTCCAGAGATCAAGCTTGGGGCGTCAGGCTTGGTGGCAGGCACTTTTAACTGCTAAACCATCTTGTTGACCCAACACCCATTCTTCATAAAAATGCTTAGTCACTAAAGCAGTAGGGATTTCTTCAACTTGATAAAGGGCATTTATGAAAACCTTACAACAAAGTCTAAGTGTTCTCCACCCAAGATCAAATCACCACTACTAATCAACTTTATTTTGGAAAATATAGTCAGAATATTCAGACAAGAAAAAAACAAAGGTGTCTAAATTAGAAGGAATAAATGGACTTTATTTTCAAATGGCAGGATTGTGTATGTAGAAATCAGATGGACTCCTCCAAAGCCTCCTAGAACTAAATGAATGTCTTTGGTAAGGCTGTAGATTATTAAATCAATAGACAAAATCATTTGTGTTTAGAACAACTGGAAACAAACTTAAAGTAGTATTTACAGTAAATTAAAATAATAAAATAGAAACAAATCTAACCAATGTAATAGAAACAAATCTAAACAGATGTAAAATATCTATACTCAAAACTGAAAATATTAGTGAGAGTAAGGAAGAGCTAAATAATGAAATATACCTGTAGGCACACTAGAAAACTCTTCATTGTCAAGATAATAACTTTCCCCATATTGATCCAGAAATCCAGTGTAATATTCTAATCAAACCACTGGGCCTTTTTCTCTTGGAGGAATAAAAATAAATAAACCATGACTATGAAGCTGGCTCATGGGCAAAAGTGTTTGTTGCACAAGCCAGAGGCTTACACTCTAGAGCCCACCAAAAGGCACACGCACACTAGCAGTAAAAATGTTTTAATTGGTAAACTGAGTCACAAGTTCATATGGAAATGCAAAGAACGGTGAAGAGCCATACAAATGGAACCATGAAGGACAAGAGCTGGCAAGATCGCTCAGTGGGTAAAGGGGCTTGCCACCAAGTCTAATGACCTGATTTAAATCCCTGGGACCCACATAGTGGAAAGAGAACTGATTTCCACAAGCTGTGTGACTTCCACAAGTACACATACATAAAGTAATAGAATTATTTTAAAATATATGAAGGACTAATGTAGGGCTTACAATCGCCAGCTGCAAGGGTTATGGGCTGGAGATAGAGCTCGGTCAGCACAGTGCTTGCCTGGTATGCATGGTATCCTGGATTTGGTCCTCAACATGTATAAAACAGGGGTGGTGGTATACAACTATGATCCCAGCACTTGGGAGGTAGAGGAAGAAGGATTAGGAGTCATCTCTGCGTCCATAGGGAATTCAAAGCTAACCTGAAATCCAGGAATCTATCTCAAAAATAAATATGTATGTGTACGTGCATGTGTGTGTGTGTGTGTGTGTGTGTGTGTGTGTGTACAGCAAAGAATAAAGTCAGTGTGCCAGGGAGAGTCTTAAATAAATAGTGCAGAAATAACTGAATATCTCCTGGGTGGAGAAGACAATAACTATAGAAAAATAAAGAAAAGAAAAAAGCCAAACCACTTAACCCACCCAATCAATCAAACAAAAACATTTTGAACCAAGACCTCTCATCATCTATAAACATTTACTTAGGGGCTGGGGATGTAGCTCAGTGGGAGAGCCACATGCCTAGCATGCACAAGGTCCTGGGTTCTATACCTACTACTGTAAAAATTAGGTTGGGACCGGAGAGATTGCTCAGTGTGAGAGCATTGGCTGCTACTGCTGTGGACCCAGGCTTAGTTCCCAGCATCCATGTGGCAGCTCACAACCATCTGTAACTCCAGTTTCAGGGGATCTGATGCCCTTTTCTGGCCTCCTTGGGCACCAGGGATATGGTACGCTTACATACACGTAGTAAAAACACTTATATGGCATACAATATAAATAAGTAAATCTTTTAAAAATTAACTTAAATGGAACACAAACTTAAATATAAAGCCCAGACCTGATGTGGGATTCCCCTCTGTGTGCTGTGATTACTGTTAATGAATGGAGAAACTGGCTTGGCCTGTTGATAGGGCAGAACTTAGGTAGGTGGGGAAAACTCAACAGAATGCTGGGGAAAAAAAAAAGGGCAGAGTCAGAGAGATGCCATGGACCCGCCGCCGGAGATAGATGTGCTGAAACTTGCTGGTAGGCCATGACCTTGTGGTGATATACAGATTAATGGAGATGAGTTAAATTAATATGTAAAAATTAGCCAATAAGAAGTTAGAGCTAATGATCCAGGCAATGATTTAATTAATACAGTTTCTGTGTGATTACTCTGGGTGTAAGCTAGACAGGCAGCCAGGAAGAACAAGCAGTCCCCTCCCTCCTACACAGACCCATAAAATATAGAGGAACTCAGCTAGAACAACAAACACACAAGCCACATAAGAAAGAATAAACACACATTAAGCTTTCTTTGAATGAGTAAAATGTATGTTCTTCAAAAGGCATTACTATGGGATTAAAGACATAAACACAGACCGGGAGAAAACATTTGCCAAGTGTCTATCTGATGAAGCATTGCTTCTACAGTGGATAGAGAACTGCCCTGACTCAATACCAGGAAGAGAAGCTACCCAGTTACAAAGGAAGGTGGTGTTGCTTCTCTGATTTCTTTCTCAGTCCATTTATCAGCTATACCAATTTTGGGCACGTACCCAAAGGATGTAAAATCATACCATCAGGACATGTTGCTAAACTATGTTCATAGCAGCATTATTTGTAAAAGCCAGAACCTAGAGATAACCGAGATGCCTCTCAACTGAAGAATGGATAAAGAAAATGTGGTATGTTTACATGGAGTGCTACTCAGCTGTAAAAAATGATGACCTCATGAAATTTGTAGGCAAATGGATGGAACTAGAAAGAAGTCGTTCTGAGTGAGGTATCCCAGCCCCAGAAAGACAAACACAGTATATACGCACTCTAGGTGGTTATTAGAAATAAAGTACAGGATAACCAACCTACAATCCACAGCCCCAGAGAGTCTAGATAACAAGGAGGGCCCAAAGAGGGATGCATGGATTTCCCTGGGAAGGGGAAATAGAAAAGATCTCCTGAGTAAACTGGGGGCAGGGGTTGAGGGGATGGAGGGATGGGAACTAGGAGGAGTGGGCTGGGTGGGCTGGGTATGGAAGGTGGGTTGGAGGCAGGATGGAGGTGGAGAGTAACTAAAGAGACATCTTGATGGGGCTATTTTTGGGTTATGGAAAAACCTAGTGCCAAGGAAACTCCCAGGAACCCACAAGGATGACCCCAACTAAGACTCCGAGCAATGGTGGAGAGGGTGCCTGAACTCTGGTCACCTAACGTAAGCAGATTGGTGACTTCCCTAACTGCCATCAGAGATACTCAGTCCAGGAACTGATAGAAGCAGAGGCAGGGATCCATAATCACTGCGCTGAGCTCCGAGAGTCTTGCGTAAGAAAGGGAGGAGGGATAGTACCAGCCAGAGGCGGTCATGATGGGGGAACCAACAGAGACACGGGACCTTAGCTCGGGAGAGCTCATAGTGGCTGGACCAAGAGTTAGGGAGCCTGCATGGGACTGAACTAGGTCCTCTGCATGCAAGTGACAATTCTGTAGCTTGGTCTCTTAGTAAGGCTTCTAAGAGTGGGAGCAGGACCTCTCCCTGGCGCTTAGCTGGCTTTTGTAATCTGTTGCCCATGCTGGATTACCTCGCCCAGTCTCAACGCAAAGGAGCTCAGTCCTGCCTCAACTTGATGTGCCATGCTGGTGCATGCTCATGGAGGCCTGCCCTTTGGTCAATGGAGATGAAGGAGGAGTGGATGGGAAGGGGGGACAGATGGGAAAGGGGAGTAGACAGGAGGAGATGAGGGAGAGGAAACTGGTTGGTATGTAAAATAAACGAAAAATGTTATTTAAGTTAAAAAAAATTAAAAATTTCAATTTTCAAAAAAATGTCTTAGTAAGCAAAATTTAAAAAAAAAAAAAAAAAGAGGGCAGTGATGAGGATTTCAACAACAACTTACCAGGACACTGGGGATGGCAGACAAGCTCATGAAGAGATGTGCGTCGTTAGCACTTAGAGACACACGGATTAAAGGCACAATGAGAGTCTACTGCACCCTATCAGAACAGCTGGAATTAAAACTAGATCTTTTTAAGCGTTAATGGGAATGCAGAGGAGCCATGATGCTCAAACACTGACAGGAACGCCAAACGGTGCACGCACTTCAGAAACAGACTGCTGCCTACGACACCAAATGCGCACCGCGACGGAACTCCCGTTCTAGGCACTGACCCCAGAGAAACAAAAACATCGTCCATATGGTGAGTGCATGGGAAGGTTTATGAAATTTTATTTGCAAGACCCCCAAACTAGAAAGAACTCAAAAGTCCACCAAAGGACCTCAAATATTGTCAAATTCATACAATGGAATCTGACTCAACAATATAAAGAAAGGAACTACCGACTCATGCCATGGTGTGGACAAACCTCAAAGACTTGAGGCAAGTAAAATAAACTAGACAAAAAAAGATCACATACTGTACTCCTAGACCGGCTTTGAACTTGAGGCAATCCTCCTGCCTTAGCCTCCCAAGTTGTGGGATTACAGATTTACTTGGTGAACTGCATACTACATATACATTTTATTGTTTATCATTATTTCTAAGTAAAACTATTTTTAAGATGAAGAATAAGGAAACTACTTCTAGTGTCCTTATAATAAAAGGGAAGTCATAACAAAAATGAACGATACTTAGCACTGAGCCAGTCACAGTGCTCTATTTCCCCAGCCCCTGGAAAAGAGTTTTAAATAGATGGCAGTTAGCAACTGTGTGTAACTCCAGTTTCAGGGGCTCTGAGGCTCTCTTCTGGCCTCCACAGGAAGCAGGCACACACGTGATGCACAGATACACATGCAGGCAAAATACTCCAAAAACAAAAAAAAAAATAAGTAATTTAAAAATATTTTCTTCTTTATTCTTCTCTCATACAATACATCCAACTGCAGCCTCCTCTCCCTCCCAGGCCCGCCCCCACTCTTCTCCCTCAGATCCACTGCTCTTGTTTCTCGGCCTCCCAGTGATATCAACTAACCACGGCCTAACAAGATGCAATAAGATTAGGCATAAACTCTCATATCAACGCTGAACAAGGCAACCTAATGGGAGGAAAAAAGGTCCCATGAGCAAGCAAAAGAGTCAGAGACAACCCGACTTCTACTATTAGGAGTCCAACAAAAAACCCCAAAAGTGGAGTGAAACACACAGTTTGTATGTCGAGAACCTAGTGCAGACCCATGCGGGTCCGTGGTTGCCACTTCCGTCTCTGTGAGCCCCTATGAGCCCTGAGACCCACAACCAAACATTGGGCACAGTTCGTGAGAACCCAGCAGAAGAAGGGGACGATTATAGGAGTCAGAGGGGTTGAGAAGACTAGGAGAACACAGCCCACAGAATTAATAAATAAAAAAGAGAAATTAAGCAGAAGTATAGGGAGGGGCAACGTACTTCCACAGTCCCAGCAGTCATGAGGCGAGGCAGAAGGACAGCTACAAGTTTAGGCCAGCCTGGACTACACAGTGAGGGTCAGGAGAGCCAGGGCTGCAGAGCAAGACCCTGTTTCAAACTAATAAACAATAACAATAATAAGAAATAATAAGCAGGCTGATCGGTGGTGGCACACGCCTTTAATCCCAGCACTTGGGGGGCAGAGGCAGGCGGATCTCTGTGGGTTCGAGGCCAGTCTGGCCTACAAGAGCTAGCTCCAGGACAAGCTCCAAAGCTACAGAGAAACCCTGTAAAAAAAGGAAGAAAGAAAGGAAGGAAGGAAGGAAGGAAGGAAGGAAGGAAGGAAGGAAGGAAGGAAGGAAGAAAGAAAGGAAGAAAGGAAGAAAGAAAGAAAGAGCACATAATGAAAATGTTGATTTACCAGCAAAACCTAAGGACACAGATATGACACAAACAGAAAGAGAAAAAAAAAAGGTTCACAATCAAAAACTCAGAAATTTATTTATTTATTTAGAGACAGGGTTTCTCTATTATGTAGCCCTGGCTGTCCTGGAACTACCTATGTAGACCAGGTTGGCCTTGAACTCACAGAGATCCACCTGCCTCTGTTTCTTGAGAGCTTGGGTTAAAGGTGTGTGTCACCACATCCAGGCAGAGAAAATATAAAAATAACATTATGAACAACCTCTTAAAGAAACAAATTCGAAAACTTAGCAGCAATGCACAGATTCCTCCCCATGCAGCTCACTGAAAAAGGAGGCCTGGAGAGCAGCTCAGTGAGAGACACTCCCCTGGCATGCAGGAGGCCCGGGGCTCGAAGAAAAAGGATGAGAAGGCCTAAGGAGTTTTCTGACCAGTGAAAACACACAAACTGGAGACAGATTATAGCAAAATTTCACAGAACAAATCCAAACTCATTCAACAGACAATAAAAAGGAAATCAGAGCCCATTTAATAATTTAATGCTGGAAAATCATGGGTCAAAACCACACAATAAAAGGCAAATTATAAAAAAATTACAAATCACAGATGAACATAAAAGCAAGCACCTTAAACATGATTGTCAGAGCAGCTAGCACAGCAGATGAAGACAGCAAATCCTCACAGGTTCCCTTACACCATGAGCCATGTGGGAGTAAACTTCGTAGACATTAATGGGGATGCTCATAGCATAAGCATGAGACCTGGGTTTGATCCCCGGCATTCATGTAAAGAGACCAGAGGTCACAGACTTCAGTAACCCTAGTGGAGGGGATGGAGACAGGCGGATTCCCGGAGCTCACTGGCCAGCCTGTCTAATCAATCTACGCACAGCAGCTTCAGTGAGATACTATCTCAAAAGGTAAGGTGGAGGAGATGGAGCAAGACACCAGCTTCGACCTCTTACCTCCACATGTGTGCACACAAGTAAAAAAACTCACAAAATCCCATTAACGTAATTCAGCACAGCAATGGGTAAACAGGTTAAAGGGGAAAAGCTCTATGATCAACTCAAGACGTGCAGAGAAAAGCAACATTTTAAATTCAACATCCAGGGCTGGAGAGATGGCTTAGTGGTTAAGAGCATTGACTGCTCTTTCCAGAGGACCCGGGTTCAATTCCCAGCACCCACATGGCAGCTCACAACTGTCTGAAGATACAGTTGCAGAGGATCTGACACCTTCACACCAATGCACATAAAATAAAGTTAAACCATAAATAATACTTTTAAAAAATAATAAATAAATTCAACATCCATTCATGATTTAAATGTAAAACTACCTTTCTTAACCCAATGGAATTTAATCAGCAGATAGGTAGCTGGAGTTAGCATTCTTTTACATTGCTGTTTTGAGAAAGGGTATTAAGTGGTACAGGGTAACCTTGAACTTGCAATGTAGCCAAACATAACCCTGAACTTCTGAGCCTCCTCCCAACTGTGTGCCACGGTACTGTAGCAGTGATACATTGCAAATGTTTTCTTTCAAATCAAGAACGGAGCTGGGTCTAGTGGTCCAGGCCTGTCATCCCAGGAACTTGGAAGGTGGAGGCAGGAGGATCACAAGTTCAGTGCCTGGTGAGACACAGAATGAGACTGAGGCCCGCCTGAGAAATTTACTGAGACCCTGTTTCAAAATAAAGAGTAGAAAGAGGAATGAGGAGTGAGTCATGGGAGGAAGGAGGGAGGGCAGTGAGGAGGGGAGGGGGGGAGAACCCACCCACCAAACAAAAGACAACCAATCAAATAGCTAACTAACTAAATATATTATCTGCATGCCAAGTAGCCAGGACTATACAGGAAGGCACTATTCAAAACAAAACAATAAGAATGCCCATTACAAGCCCGTGGGAGTAAGTGCCCTTACTCCAGCACTTGGGAGTTTGAGGCTGAAGCTAGCCTGGGTTATATAGGGAGATGCTGTCAAAACAAAAACAAAAAACAAAACAAAACAAAAAAACACCAAAACTTGGTTGCTTTTTTTTTTTTTGACAGGTTGGCTTAGAACTATTATACAGACCAGTCTGACCCCCAAACTCACAGAATTCTGCCTGCCTCTGCTTCCTGAGTGCTGAGATTAAAGGTGTGCACCAATATGCCCAGTTTACAGTGCTTATGGTACTCAAGGCTGTACTTGTAGTCCTATATAATGCAAAAAAGCAAGAAGTCATACACAAAAGGCCTGGATAGTTAAAACAGCTGTTTGAATAAAATGGCATGGATACAGAGAACCAAATGAAAGTAAAGCAAAAGATCACATATGAAAATCAGTTGCATACCAACAAATAATATGTGGGCATGATGGCTCAACAGGAAGGAAGTTCATGCTTAGTTAAGAGTTCATAGGTGAGGCTGGAGAGGAGGATTCATCAGTTAAGAGCACTGGCTGCTCTTCCAGAAGACCCAGGTTTGGTTCCTGGCACCCACAAGGTGGCTTACAGTCATTTGTAACTCCAGTTCCAGAAGATCTGGCCTCCACACACCGTGTGTGTGTGTGTGTGTGTGTGTGTGTGTGTGTTTATGATGCAGGCAAAACATCTATACACATAAAATTTAAAAAAAAAACTGTAAAAGTCCATGCTGGGTAGGTACAGGCTCTAGGGTTGAACTTGCCATGGTTTTGCTAAGTGGCCAGACTGTCAAAACGCCTCCTCTTATTTATATTTACACCCATAGACCTGGGCTGATCTCAGCCTTGGTCTGGAAGTTACTTCATACAGTGGGTTCTAGTCAGTGGAGCAAAACTGGTCAGAGAGCTGAGAATAAGAAATGGAATTCTCAGTTCTAAATGTATCAACCCTACCACCAAGAAAGAGTAGAAAGAGTGTCAAAGCCAGAGTAGTGGTTCTCAACCCAAGGGTCGCGACCCCTCAAAGACAATTGGAAAACACAGATACTTACATTACAATTTGTAACAGTAGCAAAATTACAGCCATGAAGCAGCAAGGACACTAATTTTATGTTTGGGGTCCTCACAACATGTGGAACTGATGGGTCCCGGCATCAGGAAGGCTGAGAACGACTGAGCCAGAAGATGGGTTAATGCTGTGGGATGCTGTCTTTAGGACTGGATGTGGCCACTGTAATCATGAACCCACAGCAGCTATGCTTAGCTGCACAAGATCAAGCCACCCAAAATTCTAGCAGAGATGGGGTAAACGATCTCCAGGCCCCCACTCCTTACTGAGGAGCTACTGTTGTTGGCAGTTGCTGGGAGAAGGAGAATTATTTTTTCGATGACTGGTGTGATTCCTATGATTCCCAACACTCCCACACTGGTGTACATGTGCTGTTAGTGAGCTGTTCCAAAAAAAAAAAAATACATGATCAGGGTGGTGGTGGTAGTGCACAATTTTAATCCCAGCACTCAGGAGGCAGAGGCAGGCAGATCTCTGTGAGCCTGAGGCCAGCCCGGTCTACAGAGTGAGTTCCAGTACAGTCAGGGCTACACAGAGAAATGCTGTCTCAAATATAAAACAAAAACCATGAAGTTGGGGGAATGTTAATGGGAATATGGGTGGATTGATGAGTTGGGATAGGGAAATCAGGGGTAGATACAATCATATTTATTGTACATGTGTATGAATTTCTCAATAGTAAAAATTAAAGTTATAATTTAAAATAGGAACAAAATATATAAATGGTCACGAGAAGATATATATGTCTGAGTGGCTCATTCCTTCATCTCTTGAAGTCCTTCCTCAAATGCCACATTCCCAGTGAAGTCAACCGTGACCATTCCATTTTAAAATTGATTTAAAATTGCACTTCTCCATCATGATTATTTTCACTTGTCCCTATGTCCCCCATTTCCTTCTAAAAGACTTAAACTTTATATAAGTAGATTCTAAAATTTACATGAGAACACGGCAAGCCAAAACAGCCAACATTTTCTTGAAAAAATGATTACCTAACTCCCTGCACTTTTTCTTTCATGAGGACAGGTATTTTTGTTTGATTTATGTATTCTTTTATATTTATATATAAAGCCTGAAACTGTTCCTGGGGTCTCTTGGTTCTTGTCTTCTTGAAGAAAAGAATTCAGTCAAGAGACATAGACAATTTAAGCAGAAGTTTATTTAATAAAGTAAGCAAAGTAAACACTCCAAAAGAGATTGTAGTGGACTGCCTCAAGGCAGGGAGCAGCCAGGAGGTTCTGCGGGTTCTGCATTTGGATTTTTAAAAAAGTTTTCATGCATATTTATGAAATTAAGAGTCAGACTGATGACAGAAGGTAACCCTTTCCCTCCCAAACCTTGGTGGACCAGATCTCCCTTTTAGAATACTGGTTCCCATGCTCCTCTAGAAAACCCCCCACACGGAGGGTGTCAAAACACAGTACAGGGCTGGAGAGAGGGCTCAGAGGGGAAGAGCTCTTGTTGCTCTTGCAGAGGACCCAGGTTTTGTTCCAATCACCCACATGACAGTTCATAACCATCTGTAACCCCAATTCCAGGGAATCTGAAGCCCTCTTCTGACCTCCTCTGGCACCAGGCACACATGTTATGCACATACATATGTACACACAAGCAAAATACCCATACACATTAAAAACTAAAAGCCATAATGCAAGTGATATTATAATGATATCGGGTCTTTTGAGACCATAGACCCTCTGTGAATGCATGTGTGTAGGAAGATGCCCTCTGGCGCCTTGAGAACTACACGTATGGGGGAAGATGCCCTCTAGTGCCTTAGCTTCAACAACTCAACTACATTTTCAAGGGTGTTTAACCACAGACACAGTCTTATCTCTAGCTCCTTGTCTGTGTGGTATCAGAATCTGGTTCATACACTATTTACCCAGTAAGTACATGTGGCCTTGGAAAATTATACAACTTTACTGAATGTCATTAAAAGCAGCTGCATAAATGGACAGATATTCATTGCAATATTACTCAAAGACTATTACTACACACTTAGTGTGTGTGTGTGTACAAGTGTGGATTGGTGTGAGAATCTATATATGTAGATTCTAAAATCTGCATGAAAACACTAAAGGCTCAAATGTTCAGTATTCTCTTGAAAAAATACGTAGGGAAAGTGAGTGACTTGTCCTTTATACTTTTCCTACATCATCATCATCAGTCTATAGTGATCGAAATGACCCACTTCATTGTCAAGGGTGTCTAGCCACAATGTGGTTGCAGTTTTCTTTGGTTACCTCATCTCTAGCTCCTAAGAGCTCACTAAAACCAACAGGGAGCGGTGGTGTCAAACATCTGCTGCCCCAGTACTGTACTAGGGAGGACAAGAGAATCATAAGTCCAGTGGCAGCCTGGGTTACTCAGTGTCTCAAAACCAATAAATAACAAGTAGGTAAATAAGCAAATAAATACATAAACAAGAAAAAAAACAATAATTGAAAAAGAAAAATGGAGGCAAGGCACGGTGGAACGTGCCTTTAATCCCAGTATTTGGAAGGCACGGGTAGGCAGATCTCTATGAGTTCAAGGCCAATCTGGTCTATATATCTAGTTCTGAGCCAGCCAGAGCTACACAGTCAGACCTTGTCTCAAAACAACAGTAAAACAAACAAATAACAAATACAACTCCAACTACACAACATATTATTTAGAAATTATATAATCCATGATAACTCGATTTAGAAATAAGTCACACTCATCTCCACGAGAGGACAAGAAAATGGTACGAAACAAGAAAAGACTGGTTGCAGTGAGATTTTTAATTTTTGTTTATCGTTTTGTGGGGCAGGGTTGCCCTGTATATCCTAGGCTGGTCGCAAATCTACCCATCCTGTGGAATGTTTCACGGTTTTTATTTTATTTTTCTTTGGTATTTATCATATAGAACATAACATTTTTGCTTTAAAAAATAAATCCCTTATGTAAGTATTTGCCTGAGTATGTGGACATAAACCACATGTGTGCCTGGTACCCTAGGACGTCAGAAGAAGGAGCTGGATTCCTTAAAACTGGAATTACTGATAGTAGTAACCATCATGTGGGTGCTGGGAACAGAACTCAGGTCCTTGCAAGAGCAACAAGTACTCAACCACTGAGCCATTTCTCCAGTCCCACAGGATAAACTTTAAAAGTAATCTTAGGGGTGAAGGTGTAGTTCAGCAGGAGAGTACCACAGAGGCCCTGGGTTTCACCCTTAGCATCTCCAGAATAAAATAAAATGATGTTTATTTGAAAGTCTTTCTAAACACAGCGAAAATCTAGAATATTTTTTTTAATGAAAGACCAGACAAACTTCATCAAAGACAACAGCCAAACAGAACAAACACGAACAGCTCATAGCAAAGAACTGATTTCTTTCAGATAAACCACTAAGAAACGCCAACTCTTAGAGAAAACTTTGCACAAAACATGAACAGACCGTGAAAAAGAAACAAGAGGGTAGGCTCAGCCACTCAGAGAACAACGAGAAACGGAAGTTGCTGGGACGCGACTGCTCGGTTACTGACAGAGACAGGGAAAGCAGGGGAGCCATTGCTTGCTGCAGCCCAGCCCTCGTCACCCTCGTTCCGTCAGGCCTTGGAGCTTTCGCTCCTAAATCACAATCTACAATCCCAGTGCTGCTCCTGTATACAGTCCCTGATGACTGCAATGTCAACTCAGGCTTTTTTCTTCTGATACTCTCTCCACCCCATTCCTTGGGCATTCCCCCCCCCTCTGTTGTCATTGATCCCCTCTTTTGTTGGCCATGTGTCACTAATAAATTCAATACAAAATCCTCCCACCCACAGGCAGTCTACTCTCCAACCCGCTTCTGATGTCCTGCCTATCACTCATGTCCAGCAATTCTTCAGTCCCTTCTGAACCTACGTTCCCTTTCCTGTACTTCTCCCCTTAGTCCTCCTGAGTCCCATTTCAGCTCTGTAAGGCCATCTTGCCCAGGCCTTTCACCGTCTTACCACCCCAGCTTTTACTGTGCTCAACTGGCAACCCCTCCCCTGGGGCTCCCACAACCACTCACCTGTTCTGCAGCTCTACCTGTATGGCCCAAGATGGCCAAAAAACTAGATTTATGGCCGCAGAACTCGGGCAGGCCCTAGCGCTGCTTGGTCATGACGTGGGATTTCTCCCAGACTGTTCACCCTCCTAGACAAACACTTCATCCCCCCAGTGTCTCCCTCTCCATCTTCATCCTCAGCTGCTGACCTTCCTTCTCCACTGAGAAAACAAAGCAATCACAAAACAAAACCAGAAGGCAATCAGAAGAGAGTATCGGCAAGCTCCCACGCTAACCCTCCTTAGAGGCCATGTTCTCTGTCTTCTCCACCACCTTGCTGGACCAATGGTCTGGGTTCCCAGACAAACCATAGCATCCACCCAAGTACCAGAGCCTACCCCTTTCACTAGCTGCAGGACATTAGCACAGAAATCCTCCCTCCTCTTTCTTGCATGCGGGATGCCTCTCCGGGTATCACAGTGGAGTTTTCCTTGCCCTTACTTGCAATGCCCCCGCCTCCAACCTGCTTCTCTGGCCCCTTCAAGGTTGTTCTGCAGTTGTTTCTGAACTCTACAATCCCATTCTCTTTGTACACACTAGGGAGCGAGCTGAGGCCTGACTGTACTGTTGATATGGGCACCCAGAACTCCAGCAGCTCAGTCCCACAGGAGGGCAAAGCCTTCCCCAGGTGAGGGGGAGAAGGAAGGGAAGGCCTTCCTTGGGTGTGGGTCTGAGTGTTGACAGTATGCGCAGACCCAGCACCACCATGCCTACCACCCAGTGTTCACATCCTGAAAACAGCCCCCCTGCAGAAATTGCTCCTACTGAGATTAGCTAAACCTACCTCCTTGTTCAGCCGTATGCGACAACCCCGACTGCTTGTTTATCTGTATGTGATAACCTCACCCCCTTGTTCAGCTGTATGTAACAACCCCAACTGTTTATCTGTATGTAATAACCTCACCTCCTTGTTCAGCTGTGTGCGACAATCTACATCTCCATGACATCTAACTGTATGTTAAACACACTGAGCTCCTGGGATGCCGAGGCTCCTCTATGAGGCTGAGCACAGAACACCCAATCCAAGCTTTTCTGTGTGCCCATGTGTTTGTCGTTCCTTCACTGGCTGCCCAGTGAGGTCAGTACCTGGTGCTGTGCAAGCTTGGCAATGCGCCTCAGCTCCACTGAAACAGGGCTGCTGATGTCATCGCTATCTTTGACACTGCTAAAGCCAACCATCAGTGTTGAGCAGTGCTGGTTACAGTTGCCTGCTGCCTCCTCCTTGGGGCATCTTCTGATGTAACCTCCAGGACACGGCACAGCCTTGATTTGACTCTTACCTCACAGGCAGCTTCTCTGCATTCTCCTTTGCTGGTTCTACATCTCCCTGACATCTAAACACTGGACAGCCCCAGTGCAGCCCTCAGAACTCTCCTGTTTTCTATCAACCCTCATTCCCCCAATCTCATTTATTCACTTTGTGCCCACAGCCTGCATCCTTCCTTTAGGACCCCCAATTCTGTTTCCAGCTTCTTTTTAAACCTCCCACCTGGGTGTTTAGTTAGCCTTCCAAGCATGGTATGGCTACAACCAAACTCCTAGCATTTCACCCTGGCAACTGGCTCTCCCCCAAATCTCCTTTCTAATGAACTTCCTCTTCCAAGTTGATCGGATCTGAAACGCTGGAGACACCTTTGAATGTCACCTCTCTTTGTATCTTTGACTCTCTGGCTTCTCCCCTTATATAACCAAATCCAGACACTAAGACAGGCATGGCAGTGCACATATGTGATCCCAGTACTCAGGAGCCAACAGCACAGAGCACCAGCACCTGGCCCTCAGCAGCCCCACTCTCTGTGTCTCTCCTTAGGTGTCCTTCACCATCTTGTCACGTCCTGATTCCTCTCTGGTTCCTTTGCTAAAGGAGTTGGGGACTGCAGCTCCAGAAAACTTGTCCTAAGGACTTCTCTCAACTGGCATTTCCTTGGTCCCTTGGGAAGTCTCACTGACCTCAGAGCCATCCACATAGCACCTTAGGAAATCTCTTGGCTTCCACCCCTCTGCTGAATGCTCAGTGGCTTGATCCAGGTGCCCTCCCCAAGCCCGTACCTGTCGATAATGACTGGATCTGAAGGCGTCTCATTCCGGTTGCCACAGCTCTTGCGGTCACAGCACCGGCTGAAGAAAAGACGAAGACAGGAAGAAGTGATGGAAGAGTGTGAGGGGCCAGGCCCAATGAGGGATCAGATGTCCTGCTCTGGGTGTAGAATTCCTGCGTGAGGGGGATCTCTTGCAAGAGAAAGCCAGGAGCAGGACCCTTGGCAGCCTAGTTCTAGGAATGGGGTTAGCTGTGAAACCTTGGGGTTAGCTGTGAAATCCATTAGCAGTGGATCATCTACAGTGTCTCTTCGACGACCACAAAGTGAACCTGCCCCTGTAAGAGGCATCCTGACCCAGATGTGTCCTGTGCCCGGCACTCCAGGGGCCTTCTCTAGCTTTTTAAAATTATTATTATTTTAATCATTTTTCTTCCAAGGGTAGTCACTGTCTCAAGAACATGTTTCTAAACATATTTTCTTTCCACATATTGGGAACTGTCTCTGAGGCACTGGAGGACTGATGTGTCTAGGGAAGCCCTTCAGGAAATGCTAGGCTCTAGGGTAAAGAAAAGGGGAGCTATGGCTGTTTCCTTCTCCCTACTCCCGACTTATCTACCAAAGAGCTGCCTGTGGCATTTCTCACATCTAGGCAGCTTGCTTTCCTCCACCAGGCCCCTAAGCAAATCCCAGAGCCCTCTGTGTTACCCAACCCAGCCCTGTCCCCATCCTCCCAGAGAGCTACTCCCTGGAGCTTTATTAGTTAAGCTTCCAGTAGCAGTAGGAGGCCTCTCTTGCAAAAACACTTAGAGAAGTCACATAAACAGGCCAGGCTAATGGGGCCTCAAGGAGCCTCTCCCCTGCCCATGCTTCCCCAGGGACCTGGTGGTTGTTGTGAAATAGAAGAAGGTTTGACGGGGGACCTGGGCTGCAGCTCAAGGAGGTACACTGTCTCGTCAACGTCAAGGCACATCTGGAGGTACCCCCTTACCTGCACATGATCTCGTGCGTGAGCAGCACTCGGCACATTTCAGGATTCTTGTCCTGCCCCTCATAGATGATAGCCTGGGGAGGAGGAAGCGTGCAGGCTGGCGGGGAGGGAGGCTCCTCTCAAGTCCCCGTGGCAAGCACGGGGAGCCTATGCGTCTACCCTGGTGACTCCCAAACCCAGACCCCGGAGAGGTCCCACCCCAGGAAAGCTCATGTTCTTTGCCCGGATCTGAAGAGTCCAGGGGTGAAAAGCAGGAACCTGAAGCCTGGCTGCTCAGGGGGAGGACAGCCTTCTGCCCTCAAATAGGACCGTCACCTCGGTGACAAGAATGGTTCCAGGTCTGCAGATTCCCTGCTGGTGGAGCAGATGGGCTCCTGGTCCCACCCTGCCTTATGCTCCTACCCTCACCCACTCCTAGCATCTCCTTCCGTGCAGGCTGCACCATGCTACAGAGGGCTTCCACCTCTGCTCATGTGTACTGTCCCTTTGCAATTCCTGCCAACTAACAAAACAGACCACTGAGCTACCTCTTCCCCCGCCCCCATCACTTCCCCAGCTCAGACCAGCACATTGCCCTTGGACTATGGGAGCCCCTCTTGCACAGTCTCCCAGCAGCCTCTGTCCTGAACAAGAAGTGAGCTTCTCGAACTGCAAATCTGGCTCCCTGCTCTAGCCTCCGGGCCTTCCAGCCTTCCTCTGTCTGTAGGTTCTTTTCTCTGTAGGCTCCCACATGCCACCCAAGTACCACTGCCGTTGCTTGGCCCACCTTCCCTGTCAAAGTGACCGAGAGCTTCCTGGATATAAGCCATTCTGCTTTGGTCTGGTGGAGGCTGCTAGAAGCGCCTGTCCACACAACAGCGTGCAAGTTGCCGCGCATCATTCCACATCCACTAATCTGGTCCATTTACGAGGCGAGCTCCTTCTCCCAGTATGTTTCTGAAAGGCCCGAGACTTGGGCTGCCTCTCAGAGTGCATCAGGTCGGTTTCCCTGAGCTGCTTTGGTCAGTCCCAAGCCTCCTTCCTGGGACCAGAGTATCATCACCATATGCTGAGTAGACGTCTACAGGACGAGCTCTGGGGCTGCACACAGGTCTCTTTTCTGACCCAGAGCACCCATCCCCCTTTGATGACACTAGAGGACTTCCTCTGGAGAACTGCTCTCAGTGGAGTTGCCTCCACTGTGTGCTCTTGCCTTAGGCATGGTCCCAACTGACTGATAGAGAAAGCAAAACGTCCAGTGCCGTTTCTATTCTACTAATCCCTGGGAATTGGGCTAAGGCTGAACTCTACCTGAGACCACCTGCTTCCTGGGTTTCTTGCTGTCCTGATCCCTTTCCTCTCCTCCAAGGAGGGCTTTTCCTCCTCACCAATAAACTACACGCCCCTGATTTTGTGCCTAAGATTGGGTTGCTAAGGGATATGACTTAAGGGAGGGCCTTTTTATAAATATTTTCTTTTCCAGACTGGAGAGAAAAAGCACAACCTTCTTGCCATAGGCAGGGAGCTGGGAGAGCAGTGAGTAAAGCCACAAGAAAGACAGAGGGGTTAAGAAGGTTTACTCAAACCAAGCCTAGGATGGGCCTGAACATCCCCCAGGCTGGCTCACCTGCTTTGACATGGAGTCAATGAGACGCACATAGAGGTCTTGCTCTGTCCGCAGGCCTAGGATGGGAAGGTAGAAAGAACTTGCTGTCAGGGAACATGAGGAGGCCGCAGATGACTATACCCACACCGTCTCCAGCCCTGATGAGGGTGCTTGTGTCTCAAGGTGCTTTAGTACCCAGACTCTGCTTACCATTGTTATACACCAGCCGAAGGCGGTAATGGATCCCGTTGTTTGTTTTCTCTGTCCCAGGCTCCTGCAAGGACAAGACAGGAAAATGTTCAAGTGCTCAGGGCCTTCAACCTCCGTCACCCATACCCTCCTTCACCCGTACCTGCCACCGAATCCCACTGTCCTTCTTTGCCTTCCAGCCATTCGCCCATGCTTTCCCACTCCTCTTCCCCAGGGTGCATGTGTGTGCGTGTGTGTGCACGTGTGTGTGTGTGTGTGTGTGCGTGTGTGTGCGTGTGTGTGCATGTAAGCGGCAGGGCCCCTGCAGCCCTCCCATCACTCCCAGTGCTAGCCCCAGGCCAGCCCATTAGCCTCTCACTCGATCCTTTTCCACGAAGTCGATGAAGGCTGTGCGCTCCACCTCCACGGGCTGCCCCTGCCGGTCGTACATGGCCAGCACGAAGTGGAAGAAGTTGGACTTCCTGAGGTTGGAGGGGGGCTGCTTTTCAAAATGTGCTCTTGCCAGGCCCACGCCACTGTGGGAGGAAAGGAACTGGAAAACCACGGGAAGGGCCCTCCAGTGAGGAAGACCCCAGGGGTTCTGGCCAGGCAGGTGGCTGGCCAGGAGTAGGCTCTGACATGCCAAGAGTTTGGACAAGAGGTTAAATTGGAAGGGTCCTTCCATCCTGGACAGCACCATATCTGTTCTATAAGGAGGCCTCCAGTGCTGAGGATACCCCAGTGTGCTTCTTTGAGAAAAAAACACCACAGGTGCTGCATGAAGGCATCCTG
Source organism: Alexandromys fortis (assembly GCF_014885135.2). NCBI lineage: Eukaryota > Metazoa > Chordata > Mammalia > Rodentia > Cricetidae > Alexandromys > Alexandromys fortis. The sequence goes on from NW_026067902.1 coordinate 9,154,668, forward strand.
CCAGGCTTCTCTCTGGGACCCACATTCAGGAAGGCTATCTCTAAAATCAAGTGTATAAATGGTAAACCAATTCATTGTACTGTCCAGAGGCATTCGGGACATCAAAGGGGACCTATGAGGTTCTGGAATGAATTTCTCATTGAACCTCAACTTTCAGCTAGGGCTTCACTGAAACTATGGCATTGCCTAGGACACGATGTCCACCAGACTACCAGGGACACTGAACTGGTTCCAAGCTATCTGACTTCCCATCCTACACCTTGGGCAATGGCTACAGATGGGAATACACTCTCTGGGTGCAGAAGGCATGATTCCAGCTTCAAGACAGCAAGGCCTCTAGACAGGAGAATCTCCTAGTTTGGCCTTACGAAATGTTTTCTCCTGGCTCATCAGAAACCTTGCTCAGAAGCAAGGAGGAAAAGAACAAGACCTTGTTTACCAGATTGCCCCTAAACTCTAGTGAGGCACTAAACTCCGTAACACACAGCACGTAACACTGGAATTAAATGCCTGGAAGAGGAGGGAATTCACAGGCAGAGAGTTGGAACAAGGGTCCAAATATTGTCATCGTGTAAAAAACCAAAGGAGGTAATATTGTTTGAGGTTTTCTTGTTGTTGTTTTTGGGTTTTTTTTTTTTTTTTGGCTTTTATTTGGCGTTTTGGTTTGATCTTGTTTTTGAAATAGGGTCTCTGTAGTCTAGGCTGGCCTGGAACTCACTATGTAGTTCAGGCTGGCCTCAAACTTGCTGTGATCTTCCTGCCTCAGCTTCCCAAGTGCTGGGATTATGGTATGAGCCACCACACCTGGCAAAAAAAACAAAGGATAATTCTTTTGTGGGATGTGGGAGAGACTTACAGGTACTGTGGCTCTCCCAACACCCCAGGGAGTATAAACTCAGAAACCAGAAGAAGCAAGAGAGCAGAACAAAGAGCCCCAGAAATAGCTGTAAGGGCAAGTCCCAGTGGGTCAACACTGGGTAAGGAATGTCGCTCAGTTGGGAAAGTGACTGCCTAGCACGAAGGAAGCCCTGGGTTCAATACCCAGTGCCATAAACAACCAGGACTGGTGGTGCACACCTGTAATCCCAGGACTCTGGAGGTGGAGACAGGAGGATTGGAAGCACATCCTTGGCTACATAGTGAGTTGGAGGTGAGCATGAGATACAGAAGACTCTGTCTCAAAAGAGAGAAAGGAGGAAAATGAAAGGAGGTGGAAAAAATGGGAAGGGGGCTGGGGAGATGGCTCAGTGCTTAAAGCGCTTGTCACATAAGTGTGAGGACTTCAGAGTCCCAGAACCCACAAAGATGCTGAGTGGATATGGCGTTGCTACAAAGGCAGGGACAGAGGATACACATCACAAGCTGGCTAGCTAGCCTAGCCATAGGGATGAGCCCTGGGCTCAATTGAGAGACCCCGCCTCAGTGAGTGAGCTGGAGAAGGATCAAGGAAACATAAGTCACGGGCCGCCACATGCACACATATGCATGTGCACCCATGTACATACATCACATATACATATTCATGGGGTGTAGAGCGAGGAGACGTTCCTGCCAGACTGTGTAGGATTATGAACACTAGGAAAAGTCCAGACTTTCTTCTCCAGGCCGGGCATTCCAAAGCAATGCTCTTACAGGTTTCCCTATCTTCTCCCTAGCAAAGAGTGCTGCGGCCACACTGCTGGGAAATGTGATTCACAGCCCACATGGGAGTCTTTAAAGGCTTTAAGACACCCTACAGAATGGAGTCTGCTTCAGTTTGCTCAGGCTAGTATTCTACATGCATTAGGTCCCTAGACTTCAAGATGATGGTTCCCAAGGATTCTGCCTCTCTATCCTCATGTGCCTAAGCAGGTTCCTCTCATTAATAATGTGTTTCTGCTGGCCCATGTGGCCAATAGAATATAACAAAAATAACAGCCCATGCCTTCCACATTCGGGTCATGAAAACATTGTAGCCTCTGCCTTATTCTTTTCCTTGACTCATTACACAGGGGAAGCCAGCTGCTAGTAAAACCCAGTGCCCAGGACTACGGGGGTGGCTCAGTTGGCAAACTGTGTGCTTTATAAGCATGAGGACCTGAGTTTGGACCCTAGAACCAACACAAAAAGTCAAACGTGGTATTGTATGCTTGTAATCCCAGAGATGGCAAAATGGGAAGCAGAGATAGGGGAAATCCCTGGGGCTTGCTGGTCACTTGGTGAAGTCCCAGGCCAGTGGGACCTCTCTTAAACAGAGGTAAAATGTGCATGAGGAGTGACAAGCAGAGGTTGTCCACTGACTTCTACACATATGTACCCATACATGAACACACACTCATGCGTACGCACGCGCGCACACACACACACACACACACCAGCATCCCAGATGCACATAGGCATGCTTCCTTGACAATGACTACTAAATTCATTGCTCTTTAATATTTTCTTCTACATAATTTAACCAGGAGCCAGTGAGCTAGCTCAACGGGCAGAAGGCTCTTGCTGCCAACCTGAGTTTGATCCCAGAAAGCTACATGGTAGAAGGAGAGGACCAACCCCACCCCTTGTCTTCCCACCGCTCTAAGTACACATAGCACATGTGAGTGAGCCCCTCCCCCCCACACAAATAAATAAATGCAAGAAAGTCTTAAAAATCAACTTACTGTTTTCTTTGACTTCATACTAGGCCATAGTATCTAGGCTGTCAGGAAACGGGACAAATGCAAAATGTATGTTTTCACTCATACAGAGTATAGCAAATTTAAAAAAAAGAACTGTTCTTTCTCCTGGATCCATCTTGGGAGCCACAGTAGCCATGGGAATGGGTGATCTAGGAGGCAGATGTGATAAATCCTCTCGTCTCCAGGGCAAGATGACAGGAAAGGCGCCCAACACCCTTCCCAACCAGAAGACCCTTCTCCAGGGGTATCGTCCTCTGTCCTCTCTCCATTCCTCCCCATTTCCTCCTGGCTAGCTTGCCTCTCAAGTGGGGACTTGACCACCCTCTGTGGGCTTCTCAACCTGGCTGAGAGGCCAGGGAAGCCCGAGGAGAGCTTGAGATCACAGCAGGTCTCTGATTACTAAGGACGAATATGCTAATGAGACAGCAACTCTGAACTCCACCCTCCTGCTCCCAGGGCCAGGGATGGTTTCAAGACAGAAGGGGGTGGCCTTGTAGAGCAACCCCATCACTGCTGCCCTTTATTCCTATGCTGAGTCTGGGAGGCTCTCAGACAGTGGGGAGAAAGTAGACAGGAAGGCCTTGGTAGAGGAGAAGTGGGTGTTGAGAAACTACAGAATCCCCAGGCCACTCAATAGGCCTTTTCTGTGCAAAAGCCCTTACCAGCTCAGGGCTTCTAATTTGGTCTAGAGGAAACTGATGGTGACCTGAATTTCCCTAGACAAATGTCAGTCAGTCCAGAGTCCTGTCTATCCCCTGCTCCTGATGGTCTCCCGAGAATGAAACCCAGAAGTCTTCCTAAAGTCCAGGCCACACTCCCTATGCTGGGCCTGCCCTCCCTATGAGCAGGATTACTCGGGAGAGAGAGCACGGGGATTAAGGAAGGGAAATGCTGGTTCCTCTATGGGATGTGGGTCAGTATCTGGTGCTAGGGAGTGAGGCATAGAGAAACTAAGCCACCTCACCTGTCCCATGGCAGCATCTCACTTCGCCTAGCTCTATTCTTCCCAAGACAGCCTAGAGTAGCACCCAACCCTTCACCCTGCTTAGGTGCACAGGCTTCCGTGGGGCATTTCCATTATCACAAACAATATTAATGACAGTCTTAGCCCCCATCAGACCAAAGCTGGCCAGCAGAATGGGAGAACTCCTGCTAGGTGCATCCTCCGCTCCTTGCCTGGGAAGTCTCCAGTATACCTCAGTAGTGCCTCGGCCAGGAAAGTGAGAAGACTGAAATACAATGGCAAAAGACTTTCTGAAAAGAGTCTAGCGTTTCGTATGTTCAGGACACAGAATAATACAAGGAATGTGCTGTACAGAGGAACCGAAAGCAAAAGAAAACGGAAGCGGGCTGGACCGTGTCTCCCTTCCCTGGCTGTCCTCTTTGCTCCTGTACCTGTAGCCACAGTAGAGGATCAACACCTGATACACAGGACTGCAAGCTACAAAGGGAGAAGCCTGGGGAGGAGGAAGGGAATGGTTTTTTTTTTTTTTTTCCTTTTCTCCCCTTGGGAGAAGCTGCTGCTCTTGTAATGTGAAAACAAACCACAGTTAAAGAGCAGGAACAAAGAGATGTACTAGAACGATGCACAAAGTACCCAGTGATCTGAGAATCCCCATGGCCACAATCTGGGCATACGCATGGGAGCTATAGGTAGCACTGAGTGCCCTCTGCTCAGAACAAAAGACACAAACGAAGGTCGGTGTCTCTGGTTTTGTGCTCTCCAAAGTGGAGTTGTCCAAGACAACCACTGGAGGGTGGGAAGAAACTCGGAGATGCCTACTGGTACATACTCTTTATCTAAAAGAAAGAAAGATGGACGGATAGGAGGATAGAGCCCCTGAATCCTGGAGAGGCAAGGGATTCGTTTACGTTCTCCTAGAAGCACAGAACTTCCTGTGATAAAAACCCAAATATCAACAGCTTATTGGATTGATTCAAGGAACTGCAGCGGTAGAGGGCGGCCCAGAGAGCTACCACTGTAGGCAGCCAAGCTCCAGCCTATGGGGATGAAAACACACAGGACGAGTACTTCAGACTTACCCCACCCGAGTCAGGGACGCAGTGCGTTAGGCACTGCCACCTTCTAAGCCGCCACCTCCTCATCCAGATCATTTATTTATGTGTACCTGCATGAACATATGTGTATGTGTGCCCAAAGAGACCGGAAGAAGGCATCGATTCTCTTAGAGCTGGAATTATAGGCATTTGTGAGCTGCCTGATGTGGGGGCTGGGATCCAACCTCTAGTCTTCAAGATTGAGAAGCAAATACTCTTAACTACTGAGCAATCTTTCCAGCTCCCACTGCTGGGTTTTGTTGTTGTTGTTGTTGTTGTTGTTGCTGCTGCTGCTGCTGCTGCTGTTTTTCTGTTCTCCTGGCTGCCATGTGTACGTGTGGGCAGAACAAGCTCTGGCCTTTTCAAGTTTTCCAGCATTAGGAAGTAGATGCTAACTGCGGTAGACTTTTGCCAACCAAGGGTACTAAGAAGGTAAGCATCGGTTCCAACGGTCAGTCACCCAGAAGCACTGGGTATGAAGGAAGTCCGCAGAACTTTAGCCCCTGGAGCCCAAGGGCAGCTCTGGGTTTATGATAAATATGGGTGGATATTAATATGGCTGGAGCCCATAGTTAGTGATATTTCATTGTCGTAGCATCATAGGAAACAGTACGTACCCTTTTCAGATAAATGCTGCTGAGTGACAAAAACAGTCACACAGCCATTTTTATAAGAATCCAAAATAGCCAGGTGGTGGTGTTGCATGCCTTTAATCCCAGCACTAGGGAGGCAGAGGCAGGTGGATCTGTGAGTTCAAGGCCTACAAGAGCTAGTTCCAGGACAGGCTCCAAAGCTACAGAGAAACCCTGCCTCAAAAAAAAAAAAAAACAGACAAACAAAAATAAATATAAACAACACATCCCCTTAGTTTCTCAGAAAGGCTGTTGCAAACACAATGTCAAAGCCCTGTCCTCTCGGCTCTGCAGGATGTGGAGGTGATGGAGAACTCACTTCTATTCCAGAGAACCCAGACTTGGAAGCCTTCACACCAGGGTTTCCCACCAAGTCCCATCTTCTATTCTCACACAGGCCCAGGATTAAAGGAAACCTCCTGGGACAGCAGAAAGAACTTAGTTTGCCCAGATATCTTGGACCGAAAAGTCCTGCCTCGCAGCAAGCTTTGGTATGCAAAGATTTCCTGAGCACTGAGTTGGGACTTTGAGGTCAAATGAACAAGGACAACGTGACCTTCATAGACTGAGCCACTAAGGTGAGCAGCACTCCAGAGCACACAGGGACTCTAGCTGGCATAGCAAGGCAACAAAGCATCTGGTTGCTATGATTGAGCCCACCCAGCAGGTCCCTGGAGATGTTCCCTTGCAAGGCTAAGCAAGATGGCCCAGGGCTCTTCTCCTGACATCCAGAGCTCTCTAATAGACAGAGCCCCCGTTGCAGTCTCTGTCTCCACTCACAAACCACTCATGCCTGATCAGATGTTTACTATAAATAGCAATTTAACAATAGCCGCCTGCATCCCTTACAAGGCACCCCTGGGGGCTTCTGCCTTCCGGTTTCCTGCCAAAAGTGAAGTCTGGCCTACCTGAGAGCCCACGGTTCTGAGCAGTAGCACTTTGGCTTGAGCCTGAGTCATACTCAAGTTTGAGATGCTGGGTAAGGGGATAGGGCCTGAAGTCATCAGCATCAGAAGCAGCTCTGCTGACCACCCTCTAGCTCCATCAACAGAAGAAACAAAAACGTATGCCTCCCAATCTCATCGCTGGTCTCCGGTCTGCCTCAAGTTCTTCTGCTCAGTCCAGTCTTCTCTTCCCTACACAAGTTCCGCGTTCCTTTCTTCCACAGTCTCCCTTCCTTTAAGCATCCCACTGGTGCCCAAGCTCCCTCTTAGGCATTCTCTGTGCCCAAGGGCGGATAGTGACCATCATGCTGTGCCTGCCTCCAGCCGAGACCCCTTGGCCTAGCTCTGCCCAGGCCCTGATAGGCTCAGAACCTAGCCATGATGCATATCAAACATAAAAGCAATGACACAGAGGGGCACACCCACCTCAGTGGTACCCAGAGGGAAGGCCTGGTGGCTAATGGCAGCTTCCCAGAACCTGTGTGTGGATGAATCCACTGAAGAGGAGCTTTGGGTCAGTGGAGGCTTCGGGGTCCCCCTTTCTACTGCTCAGCACAATTCTATTAGTGACCCATGTCTAAATGGCAGGCAGGCAGGATTGGAGGTTACGGGGGGGGGGGGGGGGGGCACGTCTCACATGTGCCCTAGGGCTCCCCTGCCGCTCTCAGTCCCACTGACTACTCGCCCCGGGTTTTCTTCTCCCTCTTACCATCCACCCACAGGCCTGCCTGCCAGCCAGGTTCCAGGATGACGAGCAGCTATTAATTATTAAAGCAAACAAAAGCATTTCCTAGCAGGGAGGCTAGCCTACAGCTGCTTACAGGAAAGACATCCCCAGCTGCCCTTCTCTAAGGCCTTGCTCCTGTGCAGTGACTGCCGGGTAGAACGGGCTGTCCTGCGTTTCTGGGACTACTGCAGGAGTAGCCCTGGCCTCTCTAGACTCCCCAGTCCAGGAAACACACCAGAAGGATGGAAGCGCTGCCCTAAGTGTGCCCTAAGCCCACAGACAGGCAGACTTGTCTGAAGAGGAGGATGGGGGAATGGCCTGGGGCTAGGTCTCAGAGAGGAATTCCTACTGGTCAGGTCAGGGGCAGTCCTAGTAAAAGCTAGGGGTATTGGAGCAGAGGTCCCTATTAGGGAGCCCCCTGCAGGGCAGGGAGAGGAAGCCTTCTCCACAGCCTCCCCCCCCACACACACACTTCCTGTGAGCTGGGTGTTCGGTTCCATTTCTTTCCCTACCTCCCATGCTCAGAATCTTCACGTTAGCAGGGCCTCCCTCACTGATCTTGGCGAGCCTTCCAGACCTTTTCCCCTCATCCACTTACTTTCTTTAAAGTCTTGGCATTTTGGGAGCGTCTAAGTTGTAAAATTGCAGAGGGGAGCAGATGGATGTAGGGCAATTGCTGGAACATACTGAGGTGAAGAGAGCACCTGATAGGGAAGGTTTTTGGACCAGCTAGGCGGACTACTTAAGCCTGTGGGTGCTGTGGAAAGAAGGACGGATGGGCTGCCATCTTTGCCCTACAAGAAAGCCTCAGCTGGCAGGGCCAGCAAAGCAGGGATAGGCAGAGGCCAGCAGAGCCTGGCCTCTAGAAAGCATCATTAGGTTAACATTAGGAACCTAATGTTATGTCCTGGGCAGGGAGGCAGGACATAAACAGTCAGGTGGAGCTGGGCCCTCACGGCTCGCCGAGGATCTATTCAGTGGGTGGGATTCTAAGGGCTTGAGGACAGTTTTATGAGAAAAGCAGGTCACACAGCCTTGCTCACTCTCCAATACCACAGGCCATTATCACGCAGAAGCTAAGAACGAAAGCTGGGTGGACGGTGACGAGCCCTGAACGCCAACTATCAGGGAGATGGGGATGTGCCAGTGAGAGCATCCTTAGCGCTGATGTCAGTCTGGGCAGGGTGGGCAGGCACAGGGCACACACAGAGAGGTGCTGTGACGCAGTGGGCAACATGGTCAGAGAAAAGTGCTTTGAAGTCTGGTGTGGTGCTGTGTACTAGTAATTCCAGCACCTGGGAGGCTAAGGCAGAGTTGGAAGACAGCCTGGGCTACACAGTGAGACCCCCCCACCCCCACCCCAAAGTACCCTGAAAATGAAGCTTTGGAGAGTAGGGCGAGGAAGATAGTTCGGAGGAAGTGGTGAGTCAGAGGCCAGGACCAGGAGTCTTGAGTTATCCTTCGAGCCAGGGAGAATGGGGCACGGGAGCTTAATTGTTAAAAAATGGTATCTGGGGACAATGGGATTGAGACCAGGCATCCAAAAGTTCTGGAACTCAGTTGGTTGTGGGTGAAGGCGAGGGAGGCGCAGGTCGTCCCCACAGAGCAACCTTGCGGGAGAATGAAGCCAGGCAGGGAGATGAAGAGGAGGATGGGAGATAGATGTTTCCGGTTATGTTTTGGGATGGGGAGACCTGAGCAAAGAGGCCTGACTGAGGGAGAAGATACAGGAGAAACAACAAACACTGTGGAGAGAAATGAGAACCAAGAATTAGCTTCCCCTCTGGGACTGGGAAGAGAATCACACACATTGCCTTACAACCCTCAATCTATGTCCTAGAATGGAGATTTCCAGACATGGGGAGAAGCAAGCTCAGGCCTGAAGAACATTCTGTTCAAACTTCAGAAGGCTTTGGGCTTCAGTTATGTGGCCTTGGGGACCCAGAATAGGCACCACTCAAGAACCTTCTCTGTGTAGACCGCGCTGTTGGTGAGCAGCGGGTGGTGGTGATAGAAGTCTCATCCCCAGATTTCTTGCCCCATCACCCACCTTCAAAATATCATCTTCTGCTTCCCTCTCATCTAACCTGCTGGCCCTGGGCAGGCAGAGAGCAGAGTCTGGAAGAAACAGGAACCTCCACTCTAATACACTCCACGCTGTAACTTCCCACAACCACCTCAACTTCAAGAAAAACCAAACCCAACGGAAAAGGAGGCACACAGAGTTAGAAGCATTAGCACAAGACAACATTAAGGGGAAAAATAGGAGGGAAACAAATTATCATACCCACAGCAGTCGTGTTAAACAACTGTGATTTCTGTTTCCATAATCTCTAGTTAGATCACTCTTAAAACTTACTGGCTCACCGGCAATATCGTTTCCTGTCCTGGAGAGATCACTCGACAAGAAGCCCAGTGCTCTCCCTGAAGGCTGTGAGACAGCTGTGCAAAAACACTGCATCCCTTGGTCCTCAAAACACTCTGAGTCTACTGTTGGGTGAGGGTGCAGTGCACCCCAACTGATACCTGAACAAGTTTGGATATGTGAATCAGAGTGGTGTGCCAGCCCGGGTTTGCTTTGACAACCTCAGGTTGAGGTCCTTCAGAGGATGGGTAGCAGCTATTTAAACTTCCCGGAGACCCAGTGCCCACCCTGCCCTGGCTGTCTGCAGGGACAGTCCCGACCTAGTGCCAGGCACTATGAACTCCCGATCCGATGTATAGCCTCCAGTTCATGTTGTATGATTCCAGGGAGTGTTACAGAGACCGAGCTCCAACGGCTGTTGCATGACTGGGTTAACAAGCCTTCAAAGTCTCCATGCAAATCCTGGAGTCCATTCCTTACTGAGGTCTCCTCCCTAAATCCCTATGCCTCTCCTTGAAAAGTAACCAGAGTGGATTCTGCTAATTCCCAAGAGCTTCCTGACTCCCTCAGGATCTACCCTCGCGCACACACACCGACAGAGGAGTCCAGGCCCCATTCTCAATCCCAAGCAATTCTGCAGATCAACTGCCCCTCTTGCTTAGCCACTCTTCAGCCCCACCCACATCTCTGGTCCTACACACCACCATGCCCCAACTCTGAGGAGCAAGAAAAAGCAAAGAGGCAGAGTTTCTTGCCTTTCTTGTCGGGTAGCCGCGGACTGACAAGCGGAACAGTAGAGACTGCCCAGGAAGAAGAGACTAGACATTTCTAGATGGCTAGTAACTTGGGTCAAGGCTCAAGGTGCGCAGGCGGATGTGACACCTCCTTCAGAGCCCTGAACACTAGTAAGCAACCTCGCCTCATATTCTCAGGGAAAAAAAGTCAGTCAGACTCAGGGTGAACAGAAGACTTCATTGGGACGGTCAAGTGTTAAGATTCCCTCCATCCCTTGCTCCAGTAGCTAAGGCATGTTCGAAGAAGGCGACACGAAGCGGTCCAACCAGAGTGCTAGGTCGGGTGGGGCTCTTACCTCTGCGCCGCGGTGCTGGAGTCCAGGATGCCCGCGCTCTGCATCCAGGAGCGCACGGAGCCCAGGCTGGAAGGCAGCAGCGGCTCCTCTTTCAGGTGGAGCCCACCGCGGGGCAGAGTGTCCTGTGCGGGGAACATAAGGACCCGCAGTTCGTGGGCGCCCCCCACTGCCAAGGATCGCTTCCCGCCGAGGCTGTGGGCGTCGCAGCTCAGCCCGACCCGACGGCACCAGGAGCCTCCAGGAGCGCAGCGCTACACGGAGTTCGGAGCCTCAGTGCACGCACGCCTCTCGGGTGCTCTCTCAGTGAAAGCGGGTCCCCGGGCGCCGACGCTGTCCCCTCCCCTCCCGGGGCGCGGGGCGGGGAGATGGAGGGATTCCCCCGCGGCCTGAGAGCCGGTGAGCAGACTGAGAGCGGAGCCCGCACCCTCGCACGGAGGCGCCCCAGAGGCGCGCTCTGGCGGCTGCCCAGCGCCGCGGTCGTCGGAGGTGGGGGGGGGGGGGCGAGCGCCCCGCGAGCTGCCCGCCCTTCCCCCCGGCCTCCCCCCCGCCCGCCCGCGGCGCCCGCGCGGGGAGCTGATTACCATCCGAGAGGGGGAGACTGCGGCTGTAGAGCTCGGCGGCGGCGGCGGCGGTGGCGGCCGGGGCGGCAGCAACAGCAGCAGTCGCGCGTCCCGGGGTAGAGTCGGGCCGGCGCCGGGCCAGCAGACGCAGCCGCCGCCAGGCCCCCGAGTGCCCCGGCGCCCCGAGCCTGCCGCTGCCCCGGGCGGCAGCACCTGCAGCAGGAGCAGCAGCAGACCGGCCGACTCCCCCCGGGGCCCGGTCCCCGGGCTTCCCCGCCGCGGTCGCCGCCGCCCGCCGCTCCCCGGGGCCTGGCCGCGGGCCCTGGCCATCCCGCCGCCTCCGCCGCTCCCTGGGGAGCGGGAGTCGAAGGGAGGGAGCACCGGCAGGAGGAGGGCTGTCGCAAGCGGGTGGGCCCAGGGGACTCGGGGCCAGGGGAGGCGGGGGCGGGGCGCGAGGCCGGCCGAGGGGCGGCCAGGGACGTGACATCATCGGGGGAGGAGCGGCCGGGCTGGGGCCGCGGCGGCGGGGCGGACCCTGGAGAGTCGGTAGCCGGGCTGGGGGCCACGGTCTGAGAGAGGCGGCGGGAGAGCGCGGGGAAGCTAGCACGGGCCAGGGAAGGCGAAGACAGAGAGGGCTGGGGGCTGCGCGGCGTGGGAGCCTGGTCTCAGCAGTTCAGCTCATCACACCGGCTCTTGGGAACCACCACGGCCTCAGGGTCGCCACCAGACGAAGCTCCAGCATCTTTTTGATTCTGTCTCCTTCCCCTAGTATGCGCCGCCCTCTCCTCTGCCAAGGCTTGAGTCTGAGAGTTGCTGCCCATTTGGTACCTTCAGACTTTTCACTGGCCCTCTCAGCACCCTCAGAGAACTGACCTCGGTTTAACCTCTGCGGCTTATTGCTCAAGGGTCTCAGTGTGTGGTAGGTGGCGGGACCCCAGGCCAGCTGAGCTACATTAGTCCTGCACCTCCTATCCTTATTCCTGTCCTTGGATTACCCAAACTCAAGTTTACATTCCCAACTGCGCCTTTCAGATACCTCCTGACTTCTGATGACAAGTTGGACACGTGGGACTCAAGCTTAGGGTTAAGAACCCAGCTCACCTCCTTTCTCCCCAGCTTTTCTTTCTGATTCCATTTTATTTCTGCACAGAAATCATCTGGCCTTTGACCTTGTGGCATAGCCTTTTCTGTGTGCCCTCCGGGCTGTCAACAAACCTTGGATCGGATCCCAGAAGTTTCCCTCAGAACAGCATAGAGAGGGAATAGGGGGCCAGCCTTGCCCTTGCTGTTGCTTGCACGCTCAGATCTCCATCCCCCTCGGGGTGGGATGGGGCATGCTCCGAGTCAGCCCTTAATATCCGGCCTAGTGCTGACCCAGAGAAAGGATCCCAGGGACACTTTCGGGTCGTCTGTCTCCCCAGAGTTCTTCTGCCTCTTCTTTATGTCCAATTTTTCATCACCTGTCACTTTTGAAAGAGGAGGAAGGGATACTGCCAGTCCCACCCAGACTTCTCAAGATCTCAGTTTTTACCCCAGGTAGAATTATCAAAAACGGGGCTCTGGAAATGAATTAGCTTCCAATCACCCTCCGCATCCCTTTGACAGACTCTAAACCTTGCCCCTTGTAGTATGGCTCCTGGATCAGCAGCACTGACATCGATAGCTTGTTAGAAATGCAGACTTGAAGGCCCTCCCAGACCTATCTGAGAGCCTGCCTCAGAAAGCTTGCATGCTGGGATCACACGTGCCAGCCGCTACTGCTGCCTAAACTTCCCATTCTTAAAAACCCCTCCCCTTCTCCCCACCTCCGCCTGTTTTTGTGGAAGTTCGCAGAAGCACTCCACTGAGGATGCTTTGCCAGTCTTCAAAGCTTCTCCGGGAAGCTCCTAGTATGACTCCTCCCTGCACTGGCTCTGCTTTGACTGCGTGGGCCCTTGGGGTTTCAGGCCCTCTGATCTCCTTGCCGTATCTACGCACCACTTCTCCTCACCCTCCCTTTTTTTTTTTTTTATTCAAGAGTTCGTGTGTTCTCCAAGGCTCCTTCTCTAAGGCTGTCATTGGGAAGACCACATCCTAGCCTGGGCTTCTGTCTCCCTTCTGGCTGTGCTGACCATCAGATGGGGAGATTAGAGCTGGGTTGGACCATGGGGCAGGAAAGGAACCTGCCCCAGGAAGAATCCCCAGCACAAGAGACTCTGCTCCTAGGCCACAGTGACACAGTTCAGTTCCCACATGCCCACCCTCACAAGCTGTGCACCCCCTGTGTGTGTGTGTCCACACCACCCCTTCCTGCTGCCCACAGGTTTTGGAACGGGGGATGGGGTTAGGGGGTCGTCATCTCTGACATCTTTCTCTTCCACCTACAGCTACCACTTAGTCAGATCTTCCACGCCCTTCCCTCTGCTCCAGCCGAGGAATATCTCTACTAGGAACACCATTCAACACTGGATTCCACCCTGCTTGAAGGAGCTCCGTTCCCTGTTTTAATCGTCAGCTTCTTCGTCTGTCTCCATCCTTTGCCTGCAGGTTTTAAGTGTCGCTGTGTATAACCTTCTTAGGAAGAGTTCAGTGTCTCTCATGGCTCCTCACACTTAGGGGCTGTTTTAGGAACATTCCTGGCTGATCCAGTTTCTCCCACCAGACAGTCTTCTTGCTGTGTCAGCTCCCTGCTTGCCTGACACCAAGATCCCTTTAACACACCCTGGGCTGTCCCTTTACTCTGCTGTTGCCGCCAGCAGGAAGACTTGAGCATTGCTCTTCTTTCCGAGGCAGTGTCGTCCCCGTGCCTATTTATGCTGTTGCACTATAACTTTGAAGAATACATTTGAGGGACAGGTGCTCGGAAATAATCCGGGGAAGTAGAGGAATCGGTGGGAAAGTGGCATTGAGAGAGAGCGCTGTCGTATGTGGGAGGCCTCCTGACTTGTATGCTTTCAACTCTACCCTAGCTAACCCCGTGGAATAGACAGGAACCAGCCAGGAGGATGTTTGAAACTTTGCAGACCCTGCAGCCTCTGCGAAAGGTTTCTGGGTTAGAGCTGCTGAACCAAGAAGCAAGGGTTCAGGGGGATTCGGGGAATCTCCTGGACAAATGTTAGAGCCGCCCTTGGCATCAGAGTTGAGTGTCTCTTCTTAAGATCCAGCCACAACTCTGCTTCTTGGAATGACATTTTATTTTGCATGATTTGTCTTGTCTAGAGGGAAGATTTTCTCCTTTCTGCATACTGTGATTGCTCCACAGACAAGAATCTAAGGGTTCTAGAGGCATAGTAACAGACAGAGGAGGCTTGGTCCGAGCCTGTAGAAAATACCATAGCCTCCTTTGGCCCAGGCCAAGTCTTTTGGAACCATGAGGCCAAAACCTCTCACCTCACCTTTTTGCTTCTTGGACATTAATGCTCATATTCAGAAAGATTCTTGTCATGTGCCCAGTGCTTAGAAAATAAATGGAAAAATAGAGCCTCGCTGTGCCCTCCTGAAGCTCACAGCGGTAGATGCACGAACATTCAAAGTTATTCCAGAGTACGCCTGACTATCGTAGAAGCAGGGGTGGGTAATGGGACTACACAAAAGGGCTCAGGCCTGGGAGAAGAGATAGGCTTACCAGCCAGAAGGATGAGCCTATGGAACCGTATGCCTGGCTACAATTGCTTTAAAGGTGGAAGATGCCAGCACCTGGTATCATGTTCATATATCATGCCTAGGAGTTTAGGGTTCATTTTCTTTTCCTTAAGTCTGGTCTTGAGATAATACTTTTTAAACAGAAGAGCTATTTCCTCCCAGCCTCAGCCCAGTGCTCGGTAGTCTGTGTGTTGTACTATAGCGCCCTCTAGAGTCCCCAGCGTTAGGTTGCTGTTTGGATCCACTTCCTAAGTCACCTGATAATTAGAAAATAATACCAAAGTTAAAGCATGTACTAGTTGTGGCTTCTCACATACTCCCACGAAGTGAAGAAAAGGGTCATTTCGGAAAGCCATCTGGAGGTTATGTTTCAGTCTCGGTCTTTCTTGCTATTGACTCCTGAAGTCTCAGTTGCTTCAAGAAAAACAAACAGCAAGCACATCATAAAAACTTGTCTTGCCTGGGGATCTGTTCCATTCCTTGCCTGGGCTGGCATCTAGGCTGAATCATTCAGTCCTAAATGGACCTAAAAGGGTCCTAAACAATGGACCCTTGGGCTGAGTTCCCATTTCCAGTCTTTGGGGTGAAACAAGATGTGTGTCCACATACTCGCCAGTCATCATGAATCTCAGAGATAACCAGTCCTGTCCTCACTGAGAAATAGGAAGTGACTGCTTTCCCTCGTGTTTCAAGGAGTGTTCACTCCATGCTGTTTGCAGAGCCATGCCCCTTTGGTTTATCCTCCGGTTTGGAGAGGCCAGAGTCTATATATAACCTTCTAACCTAACACTGGAAGGAAGGTTAGCACTGTGTCTGGGTGGCTGCTTCTTAGCGGTCTGCCAGCAGTGTCAAACACTTCTTGAGGTTGAAAAGCTCCACAAGGAAGGAGAGAGAGCACAAGCAAGGAACTTAGGACCGCGAGGGGTTCACCCACACACTGAGACAATGGGGATGTTCTATCGGGAACTCACCAAGGCCAGCTGGCCTGTGTCTGAAAAAGTCTGGGATAAAACCGGTCTCATTGAACATAGCGGACAATGAGGACTACTGAGACCTCAAGAACAATGGCAATGGGTTTCTGATCCTATTACACGTATTGGCTATGTGGGAGCCTAGGCAGTTTGGATGCTCACCTTACTAGACCTGGATGGAGGTGGGTGGTCCTTGGACTTCCTACAGGGCAGAGAACCCTGATTGCTCTTTGGGCTGACAAGGGAGGGGGACTTGACTGGGGGAGGGGGAGGGAAATGGGAGGCGGCGGTGGGGGATGAGACAGTAATCTTTTTTTTTTTTTTTTTTTTTTGGTTTTTCGAGACGGTTTCTCTGTGGCTTTGGAGCCTGTCCCGGAACTAGCTCTTGTTGACCAGGCTGGCCTCGAACTCCCAGAGATCCGCCTGCCTCTGCCTCCCGAGTACTGGGATTAAAGGCGTGCGCCATCACCGCCCGGCTATTTATATATATTTTATATATTCATAATTGCATGTTCTTTTAAAAGACCCATTCCCTCTGATTTATAAACTTCAGCTCCACCCCCATACTAAATATTCTGATGGAACCTGGAGTTTAATAGGAACAGTTTATGTGAGAGATAATAAAATCCTAAACTAGCCAGGCATGGTGGATCATGCCTTTGATTTCAGCTTCAGGGAGGCAGAAGCAGGTGGACTTCTGTCAGTTCAAGGCCAGCATGGTTTACATAGTGAGTTACAGGACAGCCAGAACTACTTAGAGAGACCCTGTCTCAAAAAAACATAACAAAGCAAAACAACAACAACAACAACCAAACCTAAATTAACTGTGTGTGGGGGAGGTCCCTGCAGGTATCAAACAGGGGAGCAGACCCCAGGGAAGAGAGAAGGAAAACCTGGTGCAGATTGACTTTGTCAGCCACTCCGGGGAGTCTAATGCCAGATGGTTCACTGTCAGCATATTTAAAACACAGCACAGTTTGTGAAAAGATTTTCAGGCAACCATCAGTCCAGTTCCAGGTGCCCAATAAAGTTTAAGGTGTGACTGCATAGAGACCCCTTTGCAAAGTACATGTGACCGTGAGGGTGGGTTCCAGAGCTAAAGGCCTAGAATCTAGTGTGGTCTCTATTGATTAGCATAGAAGTCAGCAGGTTGTAAAGTTCTTGTGACATTTCTCCTAAGGGTGGGCAATGGTCTAGGAAGGGAAGAGTCTGGGATAGTCATTCCAGCACACTGGGGTGAGGTCTGTCTCTTCAGATAGCAAAACAGTCACCAGGTGTTAACAACCTCCACTCTTAGCTTCCTGGATGGAATGTAGGTATTTGATTGGTATCTCCTCCAGAGGAGACACTCCTGTGCGATTAACATTCCTAGTTCTCCTTGTGCTTCTCTGTGTGTGCAAGGATCTCTGTGACCCCCAAAATTAAGGCAGGATGAGTGGGGAGTAAGAGGTGTCACTTACTGGACTGTAGCTTTTGAAGACAAGGATTTTTGTCATTTTTTTCCCTGCCCTCTTTCCTTCTTCCCTCCCCCCCCCTTTCTCTTCTGCATCCATAGTACACAGAAAAGGGCCTGGAAAGTATTTGTGGAATTCAGATTTGTCTAGGGTGCAGAGGTTAGGAATCTGACGTGAATAGGGAGATAGTTTAATTGTGCCAAGCTTCATGGATACACCTTGGATGCTGGGGGGCCTGTCGTGTCATGCTAAGTATTCAGTGTTGCTTCTCAAAACTTAAGGGTCAACTGATTTCAGTGATGTTTAAGTTCCTACCATGGCCACGTCAGATGACCAGTGTGGTGTTGCTGAATGGGACCGAGAGAGCCTGCAGCACACTCTTGTATGAGGCTTGATAACTGATTTGAGAGGATATCTCTTATTTAAGCAGAGTGTTGGATAGTGGGACCCCAGGTTCTGTGTTAAGCTACATGTAGGCAATTCTTTTTTTTTGTTTTGTTTTTGTTTTTGTTTGAAACTGGGTTTCTCTGTGTAGCCCCTGGCTGTCTTGGAACTCTCTCTGTAGACCAGGCTGGCCTCCGACTCACAGAGATCCACCTGCTTCTGCCTCCAGAGTGCTGGGATTAAAGGTGTGTGCCACCTGGCTAGGTGGGCAAGTCTTTTTGTGCGGACATGTGGGTGGTTAAGTGTTGTGGGATGTCCACCAGAGAGGACTACTTGAACATGGGTTTAAGCTAATAGAGAGTCTTTATTAGCAGGCTGGTGACTGCACTGTGTGTTTGGGGTCCTAGTGTAGTACCCAGCCTTTCTCAGGGTGAACTGAGCACAAACAAACATTCCTGGGTTAACATACTTCAGTTACCAAGACGGTTAGCCAGAAGCAGAACTACAGAAGTAAAAAAGACAAGACATTTATAGACTTTCCCAGGACTGTGGACTTGGATGAATTAGGTCTTTGTTTTCATTTTGGCAAGTGGTTCTGTCTGTGTGCTGAGTTTTACGGCCTGAGTGGCACTTCCTTCATGGAGTCAGTTGTGCTAAGGTCTGGAGCCTATTATCAGCGCACGATCAACTTGTAATTTGGTCCTATGTTCATACTGTTAGAGTTTAAAATATATTTTGCTTTCAATTTAAAGGTGGTGGTGGGGCTGTGGGATAGCTATGAAGATGCTTGCTGCCAAGACCAATTACCTGAGTTCAGTCTCCGGGACTCATATAGTAGACAGGGACATGACTACCGCATGCTGTCTGTCCTCTTTCACACATGCACCTTGGGATGAAATGCTTGTGTGTGCACACGCGTGCGCGCGCGCACACACACACACACAGACATACTCAACAAATTTTAAAAAATTATATGGTGTAACCAACTTTATGAGCCAGGGTCTCATGTAACCCAGGCAAACCTCAAACTTGGTATGTAGCCAGTAATGACCTTTGATTCCTGAGCCTCCTGCAAGTCTTCCATGTGCTGAAATTACACACATGCCCTACCATGTCAATGTGTGTTTTTGGGGATCAAACACAGAGCTTCCTGAATGTTAGGCAAGCACTCTACCCCTGAGCCTGTTTTTATTATAGTTCAGTTGCAGAATACTCACTCAGAATGTGTGAGGCCCTGGGTTTCAACCCCAGCACCATAAAACAAAACAAAAAGCAAGTAAAATAAAGTATCGTGTTGAAGTGGAAAGACCTTTTTGAGTTTGAAGACTTAGGTTTCTATTCCCTGTGCAGGGATGCCTCACCCAGCCTTGATCGGGGGAGGAGCTTATGACCTGCTTTGTTGACTCCCATGGGAGGCCTGCTCTTTTCTGAAAGAAGGAGGAGTGGATGGGGGAAATAGATGGGAGATGGGGTGGGGGAGGAATGCAAAGAGAGGAGGAAGGGGAAACTGGTTGGTATGTAAAATAACTGAAAAACTAGGTCTCTTGGGACCTAGCTGACCTTGGAGGTCAAGGGAGAAAATAGGAGCCTGGTCCACAGAGTGAGTTCTAGGACAGCCAAAGCTATACAGAGAAATCATGTCTCGGGGAAAAAAAATCAGTTTTCTTTTTCATTCTGAAAAAACATTCAAGCGTCATCTTCTGTGACATAAAAATATTAACAAATTGAGGCTGGGGAGATGTCTCAGCACCGGCTGCTCTTCCAGAGGCCCTGAGTTCCAATTCCCAGCAATCACATGGTGGCTCACAACCGTCTGTAATGAGATCTGGTGCCCTCTTCTGGTGTGCAGGCAGACATACAGGCAGAACACTGTATACGTAATAAATAAATAAGTAAATCTTTAAAATATATCAAGCTTGGCTGATGTCATGTCAGCTCTAGCTTGGAAGATAGATAGCGTGCTATGTAATACCAATTTAATAAAAGAAAACTGAAAAAAATAAAAGAAAACCGAATCCAAACTGCATACACAATAAATGACTATTACCTGTGTTCAGGCTGTTAAACTATGGGGCTTGGTTGGTTCCCGGGTTAATAGTATAGAAAACACAGCAGTCTTTAACTACATAGACTGATCTACCATAATTGCCTCTGGTTTAAGTAGCAGACAGAACTCTATATTACAAGATAAACAATGGTCACAACACCTTTACTTTGGCTGTTTTATTCTCGTTTCTTCCTATCACAGAATTGGAGAGCCAACATGACTCAGGAAAGGAGACAAACATGCATGGGTCTGATGTAGAAGGGTCATACCTCATCTCCAGAGCTAGCTTCTCAGTGAGCTCAAACAGCACATGACAGTTTAATGTAAATACGAAGGCATTTGCTCCTCTATCAAACTGAAGTTTACACAGGATGGAAGACTCACGCTTGAGTTCAGTGGCCGCTGGCTGGACCCGCAGTACCTGTCCTCCCTATGACTGGGGCATTTTGTCCAGATGAGTCTTGTCATCTCTGGGCTGTGCTTTGGGAACAGGGATTGAAACGAAGTAAAAAACACTTTCCCCTCTGTGATGGGAATTCTGTGTCATTGTATATTGGAAGCACGTGACTAACTTTTGTTTTGTAGGAACTCACAGTTAAGAGATTACTTTGAGTCTCAGAAGGCTTTGGACTTTTAAATACTGTTGGGACTATCAAAGTATGACAATCTTTGAAGCTGAACTCAATGTCTTTTGCACTATGAGATGGCCATGAGCCTATGGAGAAAAGAAGCGGAGGAAGGGTTACAGCTTAAAAGTTATATGTTTAGGTGCCAAGTTGACAAGGAGGGGACTTGTGATGGTTAATGTTGTTTGTCAACAGGATCTAAAATCATGGAAGAGACTCTGGACACGCTCTTGAAGTTATCTCTGTTAACTGGGGTGAGAAGACCCGCACTAAATGTGCGTGGTGCCGTTTCATGGGCCCGGGTTCCAGGCTGAATAAAATGGAAGGGCGAGATGAGCAGCAGTGTGCGTCACCCCCGCTTCCTGCCCCTGCTGCTCGTGCTCCTGCCGGGATGAACTGTACCTCCTGGGAGAGCCATTCCAGCTGCCCGTGCTCCTGCCGGGATGAACTGTACCTCCTGGGAGAGCCATTCCAGCTGCCCGTGCTCCTGCCGGGATGAACTGTACCTCCTGGGAGCCAAAAGCAGTCTGTTTGCCTGTCGTGTATCTTGTCATAGAAAATATAGAAGTAATTAATACGTCTGTTATCCAGGCATGGTGGCACACACCTTTAATCTCAGCACTTGGGAAACTAAGAGGCATGTGGATCTCTGTTTCAGGCCACCCCAGTATACACAGCAAGTTATAAGACAGCCAGGGCTACAAGAATAGATCCTGTCTCAACGAAACACACATGCCTGTTCTGATTTCACTTTTAATGAAACATTCAGTAAGTTATATGAGATATTCAATATTTTATTCTAAACTAGACACTGGGTTTAATGATCGACTGTAAGTTAGTATGTTCTGAATAAATCAGTAGGTTAGGCTAGCTTATGGTATTTGGTGAATGAATTATTTAAAAAAACACTTGACGGGGGGAGGGGGGGGCTGAAGAGATGGCTCAGCAGTTAAGAGCATAGCCCGATCTTCCAGAGGTCCTGAGTTCGGTTCCCAGCAACCACATGGTGGCTCACAACCATCTGTAATGGGTTCTGGTGCCCTCTTCTGGCCATCATGTATACACACAGACAGAATATTGTGTACATAATAAATAAATATTTTTAAAAAAAATACTTGGCGGTGTTTTCAATTTACAATCTGTCCATTGTAATGTAATCTTGTCTAAATCAAGGGACATCTATGTTTGATTAAGGTAGAATTTCCTGCCTGAAGAAAAAGGTGTATGTAAGTGATGCTGAGGGGATAAGCTAAACTTTTGAGGGATGAAGCAAAGTTATCACTGGGAGACAGAGAGATGGCTCTGTGGTTCAGAGCACTGGCTGCATTTGCAGATGAACCCAGGTTCAATTCCCAGCACCCACATGGCAGCTCACAACTGTCGGTAACTCCCTCACACAGACATACACACAGTCAAAACACTAAAAAGTAAAAGTTTTTTTTTTTTTTTTTTTTTTGGTTTTTCGAGACAGGGTTTCTCTGTGGTTTTGGAGCCTGTCCTGGAACTAGCTATTGTAGACCAGGCTGGTCTCGAACTCACAGAGATCCCACCTGCCTCTGCCTCTCGAGTAATGGGATTAAAGGCGTGCGCCACCACTGCCCGGCTTAAAAGAAGTTTTTTAAAAATTATAAAGTTATTATGTTTTATATTTTATGAAACCAAATTCAGATAAATAACAGTAAACACAAACCGTAACAGCCTGAGAAAAGATGCTGAGCATATGCCTGTCATCATAGGGTAGGAAAGACATTTTGAAAGAAAGGCTTTCTGGGTATGTGTGAGATGGGCATGACCACTCCAGGGAGTGTTATTAGAGGGCCAGCAGGTGTCTGCTCTTCTTTCCTAGTTTGTCCGCCCACCCCAGCTGTAATTTTGGAACTGGAATAACTGTTTGAATCTTGAATGACCTTGGGAATGGAGGTCAAAAAAGTGGTCCAGTGAAATAAAGAGTATCTTTGACAGGATAGAGAACCGTTCCAGCTGTGGATCACCTATCATGTGACAGGGTCCAGGGCTGTTCCAGCTGTGGATCACCTATCACGTGACAGGATAGAGGACCGTTCCAGCTGTGGATCACCTATCATGGAACTGTGTGTGTGTGTGTGTGTGTGTGTGTGTTTGTTTTTGTTTTCAGTTCTAGGAATTAGACCCAAGACTTTGTGCATACTTAACAAATATTCTACCACTGAGCCATACCCCTAACACACCACTGAATTTATGTGTGAGGATTTAAACTCTCTTTTGTTTAGTTGTGAGTATGTATCCTGGAAGCTGAAACTAGCCATGGTTTACCAGCCCAGCCCTGAATGAAGGACCGCCAAGCTGCTGGTCGACAAAGTGAGTTTCAGGACAGCCAGAGCTGTTACGCAGAGAAACCTTGTGGGTTTTTTTTTTTTGGGGGGGGGGAGTCGTTTGTTTTCGAGACAAGGTTTCTCTGTAGCTTTGGAGCCTGTCCTGGAACTAGCTCTTGTAGACCAGGCTGGTCTCATACTCATAAAGATCCACCTGCCTCTGCCTCCCGAGTGCTGCGATTAAAGGCGTGTGCCACCACCACCCGGCTACATAGAGAAACCTTGCCTGAAAATAAAAAAAAAAACCAGTGGTTTTTTGTTTGTTTGTTTGTTTTCAAGATAGGGTCTATGTAACCCTGGCTGTCCTGGAACTCACTATGTAGACCAGGATGGCCCCAAACTCAGAGATCCTCCTGAAGATGGCACTTTTAAATGAACCCAAATGTTTGCTTTCTTGGTGATGCCTCTTATAACTAAGTAAAGGTAATTTCCATAGTTGCCAGGCTCAATAGTATTGTTCCTAAGTATCTGTCTTAGAACTCACTCTGTGTGCCTCGCCTCCACATGAGTCCGCTCTCCTGATTTCCAGCCACAGCGCACATTCCTACCTGCAGAGCACTGCAGCTGCCCGCCGAGATCTTCTTGGCCAGAGGGGCTACCCAGTCCCCCACCATTAACTGCTGACCACTCCCTCCTTCTCTGACAGCTGTCGTTGGTCTATGTTACACTTGAGCAAAGCAGGCTAGGAAGCCTTGCCTCAAACCAGCAGACTCTTGAGAACTCTTCCCACTTCAGAGCTCTCCAGGGAGCCAGACTGGGAGATTCCAGCTAAGGCTGCCTCTTGCAGAACTCCTGCCCTTTTCTTCGGGTTGATATGTCTCCTGAGAACACCCTCCAGTCAGAGCCCTTTCCATCCCACTTTTGCTTATAACCCGCTTTACTCTGGATGGAGTAGACTCGCTTCTGTAAAAGCCAGCGGATCCCACAATCACAGGTGCTGTGCTCCCTCCAAAGTCCTCCCAAACTCCATCTTCAAGGAATTGCCATCATTATTTCACTCCATGATTGCTCATGGTTGTAGGGGGAGAAGACGAAACAGGTCCTAACAGAGAAGACATTTTGAACCCTTTGTGTACCCAGGACTTCTTTGGAAGAACATTGAAACTCATGGATCATGTCTTAGAGGTCTCATAAACAGATAAAGTAATTCAGATTACAAAGAAAACTCGCCATGTTGGTGTGATAATAAGAAAACTAACTTGGAGCTGATGAGATGGCTCACTGGGAAAAGGTGCCTGCTACCAAGCCTTCTGGATGAGCGCAACCCTTGAAAACTACCTAAGGCAGGAGAGTACCAGCTTTCTCAGTGGGCCTCTGTTCTTTGACCTCCACTCTAATAAACAGGAAGCTAATTTGCAATAGTTGCATTTTTATTGCTTTTCAATTCATTGAATAACCATCTATAATCTAACATTGGGTCAACAATGTCAAAGTAGGTATGAGTTACACACACTCAGTTTGTTTTTCCAGACAGTGTAACAGCCCTGGCTGTCCTAGAACTAGCTTTGTAGACGAGGCTGGCCTCGAACTCACAGAGCTCCACTGCCTCTGCCTTCTGAGTGCTGGGATTAAAGGTGTGTGCCACCATGGCCAGCTAAGAATAAATGATATTTTAAGATATACACCACAAATGAAACGTGTCGTGAAAATATATTCGTGAAGTTCAAGCCTGTGAACAACTGTTTAGAGCAAAGAATAAGATCCTATAGTAAAAAGCCACAGAGAAACCCTGTCTCGAAAAACCAAAGGGGGAAAAAAAAAGATCCTATAGTAAAAACAAAACAAATCCCCAGAGAACTGATAAATACCCGGTAACAGGATAAGAGGAGAAAACAAACACATCTCCCATAGCATAACAGAAACATCCACAGACTCCTTAGAATTCTCAACTTATTGTTAAACTCACGTCCTCGTTGAGCAAATAGCCACATGTTCTTTAATATTTAGTATTAATAGTACTGAAATTTCAAAAAAATTAAACCTGACGACTGAAAACAAAGCAAGCAAGCAAACAAACAGGCTATGTGTCCCATGATTCTACATTACTAAAAATAAGGCCAGAGGTAACTGAATCGGTTTACCCTCCCGATTGGTAACAGAGAAAGAACGGCCAAGCTCGCCAGGGCCGACAGGAAGTCCAGCTCCCATGGTCGCGCTCGCTTCCTGCGTCACTTCCTGCGCGACTCCTTCTGCAGAAGATGGCAGCGCTGAGCAGTGTCCGCTGGCTGACCCGAGTGAGGCCGGGGACGTGTTGGGCAGAGGGTGGGTGGGAGAGCGGAGGGTTTGTCCAGAGTTTCCAAAAGAAGGCAAGGTCAGCGCGGTGTAAGGGGTCTGGGTGTCCCAGATCTGACCTTGTGTCTGTCGCAGGCGGTGGTCGCCGCTCGGAACCCCGGCGCTTGGAGAGGTCTCGGAACATCGGCTACGGCTCACGCTGCTTCACAGAGCCAGGTACGCCCGAGCCCGGTTTCGCTCTCGTCCATCCTTGTCGCTCCCCTGGGTTTCCCCTCCCCATCTTTCTCCCTCTGACTCCTGCTTCTGCCCCTGCTCCATCTCCGCTGGCCCCACTCACAGGCAGAAGATGTGAGGGTTGAGGGCGCCTTTCCTGTGACCATGTTGCCTGGAGACGGCGTGGGGCCAGAGCTCATGCACGCTGTCAAGGAGGTGTTCAAGGTGAGTAGCCTGTGGCATGGCATGAGTGCTTTAGCTGCCTGCATGAATGGGTGGTTTGAGATGGAAAGTTAATTTCTGACCCAGTCCCTTGCTTGGACTGATCCCTGAAGGCCGCTGCTGTTCCCGTGGAATTCAAGGAACATCACCTGAGCGAGGTGCAGAATATGGCTTCTGAGGAGAAGCTGGAGCAGCTGCTGAGTTCCATGAAGGAGAACAAAGTTGCTATTATCGGTTTGTATGCCACTCACTCTGTCATTTAAAGTCAAATGAGCAAGTGTTCCTAAGTCTCTCTCTCTGCGGCATGTATACGTCGGCTTCCCAGACTGCCCTCTACTGATACTTGGGAATTTGTTACTTAGTGGGAAACTTAGGAGGTCAGTGAAGCTGCATGGGTTTGGTGCCTGCTGAGTCTTTTGTCTCCGTGGTCAGACGCTGTTAGCCGCGTCGGCAGTGCCCATTCTAACCGTTCCATTTCTTCTGCTGTGCTGTTCTATTCCCCTTATGGGATCCTTTTGGCTTCTTGGTTTTCCCTTATAGGCCGTTTTCCAAATCTGTTTTCTTGGACAGCCTGACTGCCAGGGCCAGCTTTGGCAGAGGAAAGTCGGTTCTTTATACTCCAGCCCCTGACTTTCCTGTTTTCCTTTCCACAGCTTGTTCTGTGTTTTGTTCACCATCAGCTGTGCGAGTTGTCACGTGACTTGTGCTCTTCCCTCTCTGATGTCACCTATCAGAATCCTCACTCGCCCATGCTCATTTTCCATGGTTGCCATTGGGTGCTACAGTTTTGTGAGTGGCTGAAAATAACTAATTGTACTCTCAGTTCTGAGGCTACCGTCCCTCTGAAGGTACCTGAACGAGAATCCTTTTCCTGGTGTTCTTTGGTTTATAGACATTCACTTTTTTTAAAAAATATTTTATTTATTTATTTATTATGTATACAGTGTTCTATCTGTGTGTATGCCTGCGGCCAGAACAGGGCACCAGACCCCATTACGGATGGTTGTGAGCCACCATGTGGTTGCTGGGAATTGAACTCAGGACCTTTGGAAGAGCAGGCAATACTCTTAACCACTGAGCCATCTCTCCAGCCCCAGACATTCACTTTTTACAATCACCTTTTATCTCTTCTTTTTGATTTACCACTGGATTTAGGGCCCACCCTCATCCAGGGCAATTTTATCTCAAGATTCCTAATTCTATCTGAAAAAAAGTGTTTTTCCAAGTAAGATCACATTTACAGCTCCCCACCCCACTCCAATAAATTCTGTTTATGGTTTCTTGGCATAAGGGCATGGGCCTGTCATTTTGGGGATCACTGTTCAGCCCACTGTACTCAGTTACCCGAGGAACAGATTAAAAGTGCCAGCTTTACAACATTCTCTAATATTATCAGACAGGAATTCTCCCCTGCGCCTCTGTTTGTTGTTAATCCCATTCCTTGTCTTCCCCAATGCATTGTTTGCTTGTCGAGGGCAGGACTTGGTGTGGTTTTGATTGCAGTTGATTTTCAGTAAGTAGTAGCTGAGAAAACAGAAAGTCAGTAGACCCAGGAACATAAGGAAAGCCAGTTTGTTATTAAACCCAGGCTCTTTGATTAAAAACAAATAGCTCTTAGGTCATTTTGTAGTGCGCACCTTTAATCCCAGCACTCGGGAGGCAGAGGCAGGCGGATCTCTGTGAGTTCGAGTCCAGCCTGGTCTACAAGAGCTAGTTCCAAGACAGGCTGTAAAGCTACAGAGAAACCCTGTCTTGAAAAAACAAAAGAAAAAAAAAAAGAAATTCCAACATAGATACAACTAAAGCATTACATTTATTGCTTTGCATTTTAGCTACATTATCTCTTCTTTACCTCTTGCCAAGGGCGATAAAAGATTTGTGAGTGGGAGCTGGGAGTCTAGGTTATATGATGTCAGTGGGAGATTGGACCGTGGTTTCTGCCTGACCTCTGTCTAACCCTACTTCCCCCACACTTTGTTTCCACAGGGAAGATCTATACCCCAATGGAGTATAAGGGCGAATTAGCTTCCTATGATATGCAGCTGAGGTAGGTGGGTGGGTAGGCTTGGTCAGAGGGGTGCTGGGCACCAGCGCAGAACTGATGGCTGTCTACCCTCAGGCGTAAGTTGGACTTGTTTGCCAATGTAGTCCATGTGAAGTCACTTCCTGGGTACATGACTCGGCATAACAATCTAGACCTGGTAATCATTCGAGAGCAGACAGAAGGGGAATATAGCTCTCTGGAACATGAGGTAAGGCCCAGAAACTGGGGCGTGTGGGGGCACAGAGAGAGGCAGGCAAGAGGTAGAGGCCTCTTTGCCGCCTTTCCAAGTGTTTTTCATCAGTCACTTTTCTTGCCTAGAGCGCGAAGGGTGTCATTGAGTGCCTGAAGATTGTCACTCGAACCAAGTCTCAGAGGATTGCAAAGTTTGCATTTGACTATGCCACCAAGAAAGGGCGGAGCAAGGTCACAGCTGTCCACAAGGCCAACATCATGTGAGACAGGGTTTTTGTGTGCCTGTGTTCCTAGAGAGGTATCCATCCCTTTAGCTCTCTCGACTGATTTTTGTCTCTTTGGTCCATGAACAGGAAACTTGGGGATGGGTTGTTCTTGCAGTGCTGTGAGGAAGTCGCTGAACTATACCCCAAAATCAAATTTGAGACAATGATCATAGACAATTGCTGCATGCAGGTGAGTTCGCAGAGGGAGAGCAGGGAGTGGAAATCTCTTTTTTTGTTGGAACTCTTCTTCATTTTCATAATCTTACTCCTAGCTGGTGCAGAATCCTTACCAGTTTGATGTACTTGTGATGCCTAATCTTTACGGAAACATTATTGACAATCTGGCTGCTGGCCTTGTTGGGGGAGCTGGTGTGGTCCCTGGTGAGAGCTACAGTGCAGAGTATGCAGTTTTTGAGACGGTGAGCATGATTATTTTTCCCCTGGGCATAGTGGTGGCATATGTCTTTAATCCCAGCACTTGGGAAGCAGGTGAATATTTGAGTTCAAGACCAGCCTGGCCTATATGGTTCAAGGATAGCCAGAGCTACACAGTGAGACCCTGCCCCCAAAACCCAAACTAAGAAAAAAAAATTATTTCCTGTTAGTTATCTAGTTATCTGTCCCCAGCCTTCTCTGACCTTGGGTAGGTGTGCTGTGCTCCCCCTCTTCCATCCCAGTGCTGCTTCCTCTCACTCCCTACACCTCAGTCACCTTGGCCTGCCCTCCTTCTGTGCTATAATGCCTTTTGCAGACCTCCTTTGCATGTGCCTGTCTCCTTCCAGTGATTCTAGCTTGTTTTTTCCACAGGGTGCTCGGCACCCCTTTGCCCAGGCAGTGGGCAGGAATATAGCCAATCCCACTGCCATGCTGCTGTCCGCTTCCAACATGCTGCGGCATCTCAAGTAAGTTATGGGAAGCTGAAGTGGGGTGGAGGGTGGGTGTTGGAAGGGGAAGCATAGTGGGGAAATCTGGGTGGGGTGCTCTGGTTGGATTCTGAGATTCTCCTGTGTTGACAGCCTTGAGTATCACTCCAACATGATTGCAGATGCCGTAAAGAAGGTGATCAAAGTTGGCAAGGTAAGTTCAGAAAGGTCTCAAGGGCTCAACACCATCTGCTGGGGCACTTGAGGGGCACTTTCCCTCCAGGTCCCCAAATACCTGCTGTGATCTCGGGGTTATTCACCTCCCTTCTCTGGCTGTTTCATCCTCTTGGTCTTCTTCACCTTAGTTCCATCTGCTGTTCCTTTTCCTGCACCATCCATTGAGCCTTTCTTGGGCCATCTGAATGCAGACCTTGCAGCTTTCTCTGGGGGTGGAGGTAGCAGGCAGGCAGGAGTAGGTCCTGCCTGTCTTTCCTCCCACCTGGTCTCTTTTCCTGTTCCTGCAAGGTAACCTCATCCTTTGATCCATATCTCCCCATCCCAGTGCCTGTTCCTGTTCATCCTCCTGTATTGCCTGTCTGCTCAGAAGTGAGCAGGTCCTTGTTCCTCCACACCTCTTCACCTTCCATTCTTGCTACATTCTTTTTTCTTGGCCTCCATGTCATATTGCCCCATCTTCTTCATGGGCTCTCTTTTCTTCCCCACGGCTATTGCTGGTGGTGGCTGTAGGTTCGGACTCGAGACATGGGCGGCTACAGCACCACAACCGACTTCATCAAGTCTGTCATCGGCCATCTACACCCCCATGGGGGCTAGAGCCCTCACTCCAACTTCAAAAGGACCATGCTCTACCTACACATCCCTTCAGTACAATGGACCAGGGAAGAGAACATCTATAGACCATAATTGCTTTTCTGAGGCTAGGCTGTCCTGGGGGCTGGCATTCAGGGTACCAGTACAGGGTGGGCATTGGGACTGGTTCAAAACACAGGATGATGACAGCTTTTTCCTACAGGTTCGAACCTCAGACATGGGTGGTTATGCCACATGTCATGACTTCACTGAAGCTGTCATTGCTGCGCTATCATAAACCTTACACATGCACATGTAAAGAATTCAATAAATATAAACATACAAGCTATTTTTTTGTGTTTTTATTGGGGTTAATCATGGGTAGGAACTGTCACCTTCAAGGTATGCCCCTCCCACCAAGCATGTCCATTTTAATCCTCTTGGGATGCTTTCTGGGACTTTTTCTTTTTCTTTGTGGTTTTTGTAGAGCTAGCAGCTTCTTCAGGTTCCTCAGAAAATTTCCTTTTCTTCTTGGGGACAATGGGGCTTGCTGCCTCTTCTGGTTCACTGGCCATTTCCTCCTTTGGTGAGGATTTCTTCCTCTTGGGAGGGCTTAGGCTGCTAGTAGCCACCTCTTCAGGGTCACTGGCCAACTCCTCCTTGGGAAAAGCTTTCTTTTTCTTACTTTTAGGCAAAGAGACAGGTGGATCTTCCATTCCATTTTCCTGTGGAGTCTCCTGGGGTTTTAACTTTTTCTTCTTCTTAGGTTTTTCATGTGTCTCCTGAAGGGAATAAGAAAATGAACATGTTGCTTCTATGTTAACAGCTTCAGTTCCCCCCCCTTAGAATCCAGGCAGAAACCTAGTCCTCCTGACGACTTAAGGTAATCCAGTCTTAAAACTACTCCCAGGTAGAGAAAAATTTAGTGGATTTTCTTGACCCTTTTAAAACCTAGAGAAAAAAAAAAACCCTGTATGCTGGTCACAATAGACATTCAGAGCTCCCAGGGGACCCTGAAAAGGAAATACTAATAGCTCAGGTTGAAAACCCTGGGGGGGGACAATTCTAGACGGTCACACTGGTGACCTCCTACCTCCACCCCCATCATGAGACACTATCAATTTCCAGACACAGAACAGGGAGAGCAGGAATTCACACCATCCCCGGTTGAGGGCTCCTGGGAGGCAGCCGAGGACAGAGCACACTTGCCCATGAATGGGCCATTGTGCTACAACCAGCATTCTGGGATCTTGGTCAAGTTCTCTCAGCACCTATCTCCTCCCTATAGAATCAAAAGGTAGTTTTAGTCCAAAAAGCCCAAGCTCCAGACCATGGTTTGATGCCCTTTGTTCTACTGTTGAAAGCCCTATAACCTAGGACCCAAGCAGAGGACTGACCTCACACTCCTCTGGAGTGCTACTGTTTTCTGAAGATGCCTGGGCCAGCGCAGCCAGCCGCTTCTTTTCCTTCTTCAAGCGTTTCTTCTCCTGTTTTTCCAGTTTCTTGGCAATTTCAGCAGCCGCTTCCTCTGCCTGGCAAAAAGGAAAGGACTGAAACCCGAAAGACCCCTGGCAGCCGCAGCCCTTCTAGCCCTGCTGGATCAGGCTCATTAAATCAGTTTTCTTGCCTCCATTTCTTAATCAGGCCAAGACAGTTCATCACTTCCAACAAAACCACAGCATTCAGCTATTCCCAAAGCACATACTGACCTGAACCATGGCTTCCTTCATGACATCCAGGTTCTTCCGTGGAATCTCTCCAGTCTCATAGAAAGACAATCGCTCCTCAACTTGTTCTCGGAGTTTCTCCCCAAACACACTTGTGGGTACCTCTAGATGAGTGTGTATATATAAACAAAGCCCATTATACCCTTGAAATAACAAAGTAAACCACCAGTCCCTCTACCCTCAGCTTCTCTCAGACCCAAAGTGTCAACACTCACTAGGTGATATCTGTTGACGAAAAATATTACCATCATTGTAGAAGCTGGGTTCACTCCCTGCCTCCTGCAACCCCTTCCCTCAAATGTCAACTTCTCCACCCATACCAGAGAAGCAGTCAATTCTTGATGCAATACTGCATTTGTTCGCTAGATATCGGGAGATGCGGCCTTTGTTCTTTGCAGCTGCTCGACCAATGAAGGTAGAATGGAAAATGAGTCCATATTTTGGTGTATTACCTCTTGTCTTCAGGGCTCTGTGAGAATAGTCAGTTTTAACAGTTTAGGGTCAGAAGACCTGGCCCAACTGTCCAAGTTCCCCTCTCCCCACACTCTCTCACACCAGGCTTGGCTGGAATTTCTACCTCGACACATGCCAACCCAGTTCCCAAAGGCAGAGAGGGAAGGCATCCAATGTCGCTGACCTGGAAACTTGGTCCCTTTTTGCTGGGCCCTGGGAATCACTCAGACACCAGGACTGGCCATCACCCCCATAGCAGAGGCCTGTATAGGTCAGGGAGTCCTGGTCAGCCATCATTGTAATCCCCAAACAAAGCAGTGGGCACCAGAAGCAGCACCTGACATGGGCAGGCGCCCTCACTGGTACCTGAACAGGGCCTTTTCAGCCCCAAGGATCTGTACTGTGGATGCTGGGTACTTGGCCAGGTTGGTGAGGCTGCCAGCATGAGCAATGAGACGTGCACCTACCTGGAGAAAGATCCAAGGAAGAAGCAAGGTGAGTAAGGGGGAACTGACCTGTGGTTTCACACCCTATTCTCCTCCCCACCATGCAACAACTAGGGACAACATGGTAGCCAGAAGTATAGCGGTACAGAATGTTAACATTTTTATTCCCCCATTTGTGTTCCCCATGACGCACCGCTTCCCCAATTAAGGCTGACAGGCTGGGGGCTACTTGGCTCATCTTGGAGCGAAGGTAAGTGTGTAGGCTCTGGCGATACTCTGACAAAGACACCACACGACTGGAGAAGCTCTCGATGTTTATCAAGTCGATAGCAGATATGTCCATGCCTAGGAAACACCTAGTGTGAACAGGGGGACCAGATACTCAAGGAGTCTCGTACCTTATGCAGGTGGCCGGGCTCTGCACTGACCCATGGAGGACCGAGAGGCATCCAAAATGGCCTTAGCCTTGGCCCCATCCATCGTCAACTCTTCCAGTTTCTCCAGCTTTTCCTCATTCAACTCCCTGCGATTCCCAATGAACTGAGCCAGGCGACAGTATGTGGCATTGTCATTGATGATCTTCACCAGCTCTGGAAAATGGTACCCATACCACTCCCTGCAGAGGAACAATCATTCCCTGACCCAGATTGCCAAACCTCAAATAAATCAGATCCCAGACTCCCTCAAATCCATGTCTCCCCATTCACAATACAGACTAGGCACAGTGGCCTGGGCTGAGGTGTACATGGGGTGGCTTTATTATACCTCCTCTTTCTATACAGCCAGTGTAAGAACACAGCCTGTGGTAAGCACAAGGAGGCCTGGCTTCAGTCCATTATTCTACCCATAGGAAGTATCAGCCCTGCTTGACCTGGTTAAGTTTGTAATAGCTAAACTTCAGGCCAAAGAAGAGCCCAGGGTTTGGTAGCCTCTGCACTGCATCTTACCTGACACGCATCGAGAAGGTATTGATATCTTTATCCAGTTGGTCCAGAAGACTTATGGACTGGATGATCATGTTGTCCACCCGGTTCACATTAAATTTAACTTTGGCACGAGAATAGCTGTGTCCCAGCCCTAGCTGGGCTTTACAAGCAGACAGGTCTGTCAGACCCTTTACCAGATTATGGAAGTGCAGACGAACTCCTGAAAGGAAGGTAGGGCTGTGCATAAGTAAAGTCTCTTCTAGAATCCACGTGGCCACTTACAGTTGATAACCACCCATCTCTAGTCCCCTCTACTGGCCTCTATGGGTATTGCACCCACAGGGCAGGCATAATACATGCAAACACTCCTACATATAAAAATCTTAAAAAAGTATAAGTAGGGTTAGCTCACCTCGAAGGACCTCAGCTATCACACCTCCAGTCTGGCAGTTATATCCCAATTCTTCCTGTATTGCGGCACCAATCTTGGGGTCTCCAACCCCCAGTAGTACTTTCTTCTTTTTAGATGGTAGGTATGTCTCCAGAAGCAGGCGGAGGTCCTCATGAACAACACCTTGGGACAAAGAACACAGCTCCCACTAACACGCTGAAGAACACTTTACCTGTAAAAGAGGACCTGGCCTCCACATCAGATCATGCAGGAACACCACCCACCCCTCCAGGCATTGCTCAGAAACAAGGAGTCATCAGTGAACACACTCAGTGGATTGACAGATTCTCAAGTCATCATTGCAAAGCCTGGCTTTACCACAGCAGCCCGACTGGGAAACATCCAACTCCGTTAAGATGTTATTTTGTAGGTTTCAATGCTTAGCACACATCATGCTTTGAACAAAATCACCGAAGAACACCGTCAAGGACCACACGGGGCTCAGGGACTCGAAACTCACCTTCAGACACGGCATTGGCATTCTCCAAGGCAACCTGGGATGAAGAAAACGGACAAAAGGCCACCAGACGGACGACATTGTGGAATTTGCCAAGGTTAAGTACACACTCCTCCACCTGTGGAGAGAGGATGAATGGGTTTTCTTTTCATTTGGCCTCTACAGCGCAGCAAACCAGTAACACCGGCTGTAATAGTAACTGAAACACTGGTGCTAAGTCCCACATCCCGATTCTACTTTAATTCTCAGGAAATAGAATTTGAGAAGTTTATCTCAAATCTCTAAGGAGATTACGGGGATGCGCATTAATTAAAATTCTCATTCCAAGGCTTTCACTGCCCCCCCCCCGCCGCGCCGGTGCGGTCGGCCACGTGGGAACACGCGGTGCATGATGGGGTTCGGCGGCTTTAGGGGCTGCAATGCTGCACCGTGAGCCCACCGATCCCACCCACCTGCGGCTGCAGCAGGCTGATTTCCTCCACTTCCTTCAGCGACAACAGCGCGTAGCCGACCGCATGCTCGAACAGCACGTGCAGCAGAACCTGAAACGGGAGCCGGCGCGCAGGCCATCAGTCAAATTTCCGGGTCCGCCGGGCCGCTCCTAGAGCAGGTATCGGCCCAGACTCCGACCCGAACCCGAAAGCAGCACACCCGGACCCGCACCCAGGCCTTCACGTCGCTAAAAACGCACAACCACTCCTCACCATGGCGCCTGCTCCGTGCCCAGCTCGCAATGCGGCTTGCGCGCTCTGGAGCGCGGAACCAGACTGCGGAGGCCACGCCTTCTCCCGCCTGGCCAATCAGAGGCCGGGGACGGAACCATTTTCGTGCCTCCGGAGGGGTCCGCGGGGGGTGGTATCGCCCGTCGGGCGGGCTGGACTGGAGCGGGCGCGAGCGGGCCGGCCCAGCCGAGCCTCTGCGGCTGCGCAAGCGAGTCGGTGCAGTGACCGGGGACGCATGGCGCCCTGAGGCCATAGAGTGCTCTGGAGGCCGCCCTTCTCCATCTCTCGTGCTTTTGTCCCCCGTGGCCTGAGCGGCGGAACTCGATGAGCGGAGGAGAGGCTCCCTGACGAGCGTCGCAGGCTTCCCGCTGGCCTGCGGCCTCTGGTCACAGACACTCCGAGTCCTCGCCTGTCGCCTGGGCTTCCGTCGCAGACGCTGCAGAAATGGCGGCTCCTCTCCGTCTGCCTCTTCCTCTTAAATTTTGTTGATCAGAAAGTGATGGTGCGAGCATCTCCCAGTCCTATGCCATCTGTTACTGAATTCAATGTAGGCCCTGAATGTACTCACTCACCAACTGAGCTCTACTACAAGTCCTTGGGAGATTGTGAAAAGTCTCATGACTATAAGGCACATTTGTAAGAAAGGTCTGTTTTGTTTTCTTTATTTTTTTAATTTAATTAATTTATTTTGGTTTTTCGAGGCAGGGTTTTCTCTGTGTAACAGCCCTGACTGTTCTAGAACTCACTTTAGAGACCAGGTTGGCCTGGAACTCACAGAGGTCCCCCTGCCTCTTCCTCCCAATGCTGGGAGGTGTGCACCACCACACCCGGTTTATTTTGTTAAAATACTGAATGCTTTAACAAAATGTGCAAGATCTTCATAACAGTTTTCGCTCTTTGTGGTTTTGGTGACTGAACTCAGGGCCTCAAGGATGGTAGGTGAGCGCTCCATCACTGAGCCGTCTTCCCAGCCCACTTTTTGGTTCATTTGCTAATAAATAACATTTTATGAGAGAATTTCCTAACACCATTTTTACACATCCTCCTAAACTCGTTTTTAAAAGTTACTTCAGGCTGGGCAGTGGTGGTGCACACCTTTAATCCCAGCACTCGGGAGGCAGAGGCAGGCAGATCTCTGAGTTCAAGGCCAGCCTGGTCTACAAGAGCTAGTTCCAGGACAGGAACCAAAAAAAAAACAAACAAACAAACAAAAAAAAACTACTGAGAAACCCTGTCTCGAAAATCAAAAAAAAAAAAAGTTACTTCAGTCATTCATTCACTTACATGTGTAAACACATAGTCTCTAAATGAATATAATTAAGTTTCACATGGTGAAACAGTTACCAATACCATTCAACTTCCAATGGCTGGAGATGAATATTTACTTTCACTGATTAAGTGATAGGGACTGGAAAATCCATTCAGATGGTAAATTTGTAATTGTTAGTATCTGCATCCTTTCTACTTTATAAACAGCCATGTTAAGAATCCATTCTATTTTTAAAAAAAATAATTTCTCTTACTTGGCTCTTAAAAAAATGGCATTTTTCACAACTTAGTGCTGGGGACAGACAGTGATATATCAGGTCTTTGTGCTCAGTTAGGTTTGAAGGTTGTGTCTTGGGCCATTAGCTCTACTGTAACATGGCCTCTGCAGCCAGATGCTTAGCGCCTCTGAGCTCTGGGCCTCCTTCAGGCCTGGTTCCATGCTGTAGGGTCTCTGTTTCCTTCTGAGGCCTGCGCTTGAGAACCAGTCTCCTTACTGCAGGACTTTATACCAAGCGTATCTCCTTCACTTTGAAGCTTTAGGTTAACTATGTTCTATCCAAAATGCTTGGGACCAGAGGTGTTTTACATCCATTAGTTTCAATTCACAGTCAAAGGGAAGGGAATCAGGCCTCACTGCTTGAGAGGGTTCGCTGAAGAATTTATAGATATTTAACAAAAAATTCTTATTCAGGCACTTGTTTTTCCGAAAAGAGTTTACTGAGGAGTTTCTGCCGAGACGATGTCCTAAATGAGCAGCGTTTGAGTGGGGGCTATGGGCTTTCAGGGTGGGTTTCTGCTTTGAGCTTTTAGCTGTAGGCACCTAGGCCTCCCCACTTTTGTGTGGCTGTGACTGTCCTCTGGATCAGACACCAACTGTGTCGTCTTTGTTAGCCCGAAGTTTTACTTTCGGTCAACACTGGTGACAGTCTGTGGCAATAGAAGGAACATTTTAAACTCCTACTGTGAGTTTAAACTTCCTACAGGGAAGGAAACCACAGGGAAGTCCCACAAGGTGGTGGTACTTCACACGTCTGGTCCGTGAGAAAAATCACATCTCATTTGAAAAGGCTTCGAGCAGTTCTGGACCCTTTCCTCAATGTGGAAAGAAGCCCCCCAAATTCTTTGACAGCTCTCCACATAGACTCGGGGAATAAGGGTAACCTTACAGGAAGATCATCTAGCCCAGTGGGCCTTGTCAGTATCAGTCTTACGATCTCAGACGATCGTGAGACAAATGTTTCATTCACTTGATGCTCTGGTGTTCATCTCCTAGGCCAGATGGCTGATCTCATCTAGACCTGCTGCGGTGTTATTGTTGGGTTACAGGCATGTTGAAGTCTTACATGCATCAATTTGTTGAACTTCATAACACAATTTTGAAAGTTGGCCTTATATGGCCCATTTCCTAGACATGGTTCAATGATAGAGGTATCCTAATCCGCTTAGACCATGAAACCCAGTATGGACAAGTTTAACAGAACCACTATATACGGTTGCACATGCATGCTTCAGCATTACCAGGGCATAAATTTCATTTTTCAATTTTATTTATTTATTTTTCAAGACAAGGCTTGTGTCTGTGTGTGTCCCTGGCAGTCTTGGAACTTGCTTTGTAGATCAGGATGGCCTAGAATTTAGAAATATACCTTCCTCTGACTCCTGAGTGCTGTGATTAAAGGCACGTGCCACCACACCAGCTCTACCCTATTTATTTATTTATTTGGGTTTTTTTTGAAACAGGGTCTCTCTACATACTCCTGGCTGTTCTGGAACTCACTATGTAGACCAAGCTGGCTTCAACTCACAGAGATCTGCGTGCCTCTGCCCTCTGAGTGTGGGGATTAAAGGCGTGTGCCATCATACCCGGCTCTCCACCTTAGTTTTTGACAGTGTCTCTCAGGAAACCTGGAGCTCATAGATTTGGCTAGGCTGGCTGTGCCTTGCAGCTCCATGGATCATCCTGCCTCTGCCTCCCCAGCACTAAAATTATACAATGTACCATCTTTCTCAGCCTTCTATGTGGATACCAGCGATTGGAATTCAGATCCTTATGCTTATATAGTAAGCACTTTCCTGAGATATCTCTCTGGACCCTTCCATGTTCTGTATGATACATTTACTCCAACTATGACTTTGGGACTTTATTTACATTTTTCAAAGGAGCCATTGGGTGGCATACCAATGCAGATGGGTATCTCTAACAGTACTGCTGGCACTCAGAAAAGCCCAGGTTATGTTAGGTGATTTCCCCTTTGAAGACTGCATTTCAGTTTTTATTTCTTTAAAAAAATTAAAAATTTCCCCCAACCCTATACCAATTGTAACCAACCCCTAAATGATGTCCCTATCACTGAGGACAAACTTTGTTGGGAGATGGAACATCGTCTTCTAGAATTACTTCCAGCTGTCATGTTCTTTCTATGGGATCCTGTGAAAGTAAAGTGATGGTTAAGTTCCAAGATTACTGTCTGGTAAATTGCAAATAGTCTCTGAGTATTTGGTAGGGTTTTTCTGAGGTTCCTATTTGGAGGTCTGGCCAGAACGTTGTAAAAACGTGCACCATTTCAGCTAACCAAGTAGGAACCATCTTGAGCAGCTGGTACCCAAAACAGGTCTTATAGTAGCACTATCAGCATCATGACGTCATATCAACCAGGTGGAGTTGTTGTGGGGCCCCATCTTCTTCCTGGAAACTTCAAAGATTACTGCAAGAAAATTCATTGTGGAAAACTTAAACATTATTTATATAGACATATACAAATATATATATTATTTTATTGGTATTTGTTGAGCTCTACATTTTTCTCTGCTCCCTTCCCTGCCTCTCCCCTGCCCTCTTCAAACCTTCCCCAAGGTCCCCATGCTCCCAATTTACTCAGGAGATCTTGACTTTTTCTACTTTCTACTTCCCATATAGATTAGATCTTTGTAAGTCTCTCTTAGTGTCCGCATTGTTGTCTAAGTTCTCTGGGATTGTGGTTTGTAGGCTGGCTTTCTTTGCTTTATGTTTAAAAACAACCTATGAGTGAGTATATGTGATAATTGTCTTTCTGGGTCTGGGTTACCTCACTCAAAATAATGTTTTCTAGCTCCATCCATTTCCTGCAAAATTCAAGCTGTCATTTTTTCTGCTGAGTAGTACTCCATTGTGTAAATGTACCACATTTTCCTTATCCATTCTTCGATTGAGAGGAATTTAGGTTGTTTCCAGGTTATGGCTATGACAAACAAAGCTGCTATGAATATACTTGAGCACATGTCCTTGTGGCATGATTGAGCATCCTTTGGATATATACCCCAAAGTGGTATTACTGGGTCTTGAGGAAGATTGTTTCCTAATTTTCTGAGAAATCGCCACACTGACATCTAAAGTGGTTATACCAGCTTGCATTCCCACCGGCAAATTCAATCACCTTTATTAGCCTATCAGTGTTACATTTATACATAATGTCTAGCCGTCTTCTCAAAGGGCTCTATTTTTAGTACATCATGTTGATAGTAAACAGCCAAGTGTGATGGCTAAACCTTAGCCTAGCTTTTTAATATCCTCTGGGAACTAGAAAGCCAATCACTTTACACACAACAGTGTTCCAAAATAACTAGGAAGCTGCTACAATTTTAAGCAGGGGAAGAAACATGTTCATTTTTGTCTTTTTGTATTCCATCAAATTATTATTATTATTATTATTATTATTATTATTATTATTATTATTATTATTATTTTGGTTTTTCAAGACAGGGTTTCTCTGTAGCTTTGGGATCTGTCCCAGAACTAACTCTTGTAGACAAGGCTGGCCTCGAACTCACAGAGATCTGCCTGCCTCTGCCTCCCGAGTGCTGGGATTAAAGGTGTGCGCCACCACTGCCCAGCTATATTTTCAATTAAAATCAATAATATCATAAAAATTGCTCTGCTTTTTAAATTTTTGAACTTCAATACAGTACAAATTGAAACAAAATAGTATTGTAGTCTTTTGGGAGGCAATTAGCCATCAATAGTGTAGCTGAACCTCCTTATCGATAACCAGGTCCAGCTTGGGTACAGCCCTGACCAAAAGGAGGACAGTTATGTGCATAAGGGTTAGGCCCACTGGAAGGAGGGGTCGTGGTACCTGCAGGAAATGGTGTAAAACCTGGTCTGGGTTGGTAAGCACCAGGTTGGCTTGGAGCCATTCCAGGCTGAGCACCAGGGGCACAGTATATTAGCAGGTTGAGATGTTTGGGTAGTATAAGTTTGTGGAGGATAAGTGCTCGCCTGGTAACTGTTGTGGTTGAGCGTCATGCCCCACTACAGACTTCCATGTCTGAGGGCTACAGACGATGGGAATAATTAGGACGGAGAGAGGAAGGATGATAAGAATGCTGAAGCCAACTACACAAGCAATTGAATGTTTCTCATTATTCTTAGAAGAAAATGAGCGCTGAAACAAAGCAGATAGAAGTTCTAGGGAGACTTCTCAGAAGAGAAGGGAGTGGGAGTTATTTAAGATAAAGCAGAGTGGTCTGAGTCCACGCACATCTGGAGGGAAGTCAGTGTAGATGTAAGCAACACTGAGCAACCTCTGTCAGCATGCCGGGACCGCTCACTGTGTCCACAGCTTGTAGTATTTAACAACACCTGCAGGATTGGGGTGGCATTTCCCTCACATTTTCCCATGGTTTCCATTCTGGTTCTCAGGACATAAATGAGTTCAGGGTCCCTCCTGTCTGTAATCTGCTTAGCTCCATTGAAATTGTTTTCACCTAGCCATGGGATACCGCCCTACATTCACTCTAAGACACACTCATGGAAGAGCTGTCGGGACAGTTGGCTGAAAGACCCACACTAGTTAGGTGTGGTTAGGTTAGGTGGGAAGGAGAAGTCACCTGTATTCATGGGCAATAAGGAAGCAGTGAGGTCCTATGGTCTCATCTTCTGTCCTTCTATTTTCCCCACCCCCGGGCCTCAGCCCATCTCTCCCATCAATCTCATACACTCCTTTTTAAGATCAAAATAACTTAATATGCTTTTACTGTTGAAGACTCATCAATAAGGTTGCTAACTTGAAGCAGAAGGCTGGAAAATAACCCGGTGAAGGACAGTGATTGCCAGACATATTCAGTGCCTGAGGACTGTGTTGACTTATGACAACAATAGTCCAGAGACACCTCAGTAATAGGACAGCCCCGTGGGACCACAGCCAGTCACGCAACACAAAGAATGTACCTCTTAGCCAGATACTAGACTAAGCACCTCACAAATATTGATTTACATATTTTGACAACTCCCTGATTACTGTGAGTTTGTTCCCCAATGTTAAATAATGAAGAGCTTAGCGTAGCTGCCTGTCTCCGACACCCTGGGATTCCCACAAACACAGAGAATTACCCCAGCTGAATAATTATGTCTGCATTTGGCCCCTCAAAGCACTTGGCTCAGCACCAGTGTTCACGTGGGTTAATTCCTGTTTCCTTACATCCCCCATGTGCATTTTGTGTCCCTGAGAGACCGTACAATGTAACGGCGTAAGCGAATGCAGACAGATTGTCAAAATATAGACAGCTTTAATGGAGGAATAGACTTACAGAACCACTGTTCCCGCGGAGACCAGGAAAGCAGAAGAGAGCGCTGGGAGCACGCTCACCAATTTTATAGGAGAACTTTAGCCTGAGGCGAACACGCCCCCTAAGGGGTGGGACTTATCCCTACA
>NW_026067902.1:9202893-9204028 GCF_014885135.2 Alexandromys fortis
CAGCTCTGCTGGAGCAGAGACGCCATGCTCAGCTCTCCCAGGCAGCTGCAACCCACGATGGACTTAGGCTAGAATCTTTCCGGTAAGCGCACCTTGGGGTGCTTACATACATCATTAGAAATGGGCTAGTCCAGGTGCGAGAATTGGCCTGTAAGGGCTAGAGTTCGTGGGCCAAGCAGTTCTTTAAATGAATACAGTTTGTGTGTTGTTATTTCGGGCATAAGCTAGCCAAGCGGCCGGGGTGTTGGGGACGCAGCCCCGCCGCCGCTCATATTTCAACAGTACAACAGTCCTCATCTTCTGTGGGATCTCCTTTAGCTTAGTGCCTGGGACCAACCGGCCCTTAGAGTGGGATGTATAGATCCTCAATAGAAGCCAGGGCATAGTTGCTGGGCCCGCGGTCCTAGATGGCTGACCAATCACGTCCCTGAGTGCAGGCCA
This sequence comes from Alexandromys fortis, assembly GCF_014885135.2. Classification (NCBI taxonomy): domain Eukaryota; kingdom Metazoa; phylum Chordata; class Mammalia; order Rodentia; family Cricetidae; genus Alexandromys; species Alexandromys fortis. Next base: position 9,203,335 of record NW_026067902.1, read on the forward strand.
TTTCCTTGTTCCTGTCTTCCCATGTTCATTGTCTTCACTGCACATAGACCTGATGGCCACCAAAAGTTCAGCACCGATTAGCAAGGTCTTCCCTCAACAAGAACTAAGTGCTATGTGGATTTCTCTTTCACACTTCCCTGTGCTCCTCAAGTCTCCCAGAGCTCTGAGTACCCACCTTTACCACTGTTTGTTTGAGCTCCTGGCTCCCGCTCTTCAAATCCACACCCAGCGCCCCCACCAGCTGCTGCCACTTCAGGGCAAGAAACTGAGCAGCGGTTTCTGTTGAAATAAGAAGCGGCGGCGGGGCTGCGTCCCCAACACCCCGGCCGCTTGGCTAGCTCATGCCCGAAATAACAACACACAAACTGTATTCATTTAAGAACTGCTTGGCCCATGAACTCTAACGCTTACAGGCTAATTCTCACATATTAATTTAGCCCATTTCTAATCATCTGTGTAAGCACCCCAAGGTGCGCTTACCGGGAAGATTCTAGCCTATGTCCATCCTGGGTCTGAGGAGCTTCATTGCGTGCATCTGCCAGGGAGAGCAGAGCATGGCGTCTCTCCAGGAGCAGAGCAGAGTCTGACCTCACTTCCTCTTCCGCCCAGCATCCTATTCTGTTTATTCCACCCACCTATGTTCTAAGCTATGAGGCCAAGCAGTTGGTTTATTATAATTAACCAATTACCTTCC
>NW_026067902.1:9208898-9384119 GCF_014885135.2 Alexandromys fortis
CTGTTGAAATAAGAAGCGGCGGCGGGGCTGCGTCCCCAACACCCCGGCCGCTTGGCTAGCTCATGCCCGAAATAACAACACACAAACTGTATTCATTTAAGAACTGCTTGGCCCATGAACTCTAACGCTTACAGGCTAATTCTCACATATTAATTTAGCCCATTTCTAATCATCTGTGTAAGCACCCCAAGGTGCGCTTACCGGGAAGATTCTAGCCTATGTCCATCCTGGGTCTGAGGAGCTTCATTGCGTGCATCTGCCAGGGAGAGCAGAGCATGGCGTCTCTCCAGGAGCAGAGCAGAGTCTGACCTCACTTCCTCTTCCGCCCAGCATCCTATTCTGTTTATTCCACCCACCTATGTTCTAAGCTATGAGGCCAAGCAGTTGGTTTATTATAATTAACCAATTACCTTCCCCCATCAGGTTTCAGTTCTGTTTCCAGATTTTCTGTCATTTTTCTGCCACACTGTCCTCACAGCCCTTCTGAGTTTGAGTCAGTTCCTTAAGCTTAAAAGGGTGAAGTGTTTCTGTGTCTAGTATTTTGAAAAGTTTTTTCAGATCGTGGTATAGTTATAAAAATGACCAATGATCGCCGAGCCACATCCCTAACAGTTAAGAATGCTGTAGGACCACTCTGTGCCCTAAGTAAGACAGTTACATCTAAGATAGTAAGAGAATTCAGAAAAAGTCGGGGCGGTGGTGGTGGTAGCAAACATCTGTGATTCCAGCACTCAGGTGTAGCCTGGGCTCCAACACTGTTGTAAAGGTCTGGTCTGAGGGAGGAAAACAAAAACAACATTTGATGTGGGCTGGAGCAATCAAGAGAGGCTTACTGGGAGATTGATCTGGATGTGAATCTTGAGGGGCAAGCCTTAAAAACACCTCTTCATTCCCTAGAGCACTTACAATGAGGCTCTCACAGAACTGATGTCAAAAGGATAACTCCTGAGAAAGGAGGGTCAGAATGGCTAAAATCAAAAACACCAATGATAGCCTATGCTGGAGAGGTTGTGGAGAAAGGGGTACACTCATCCATTGCTGGTGGGAATGCAAACTTGTGCAAACACTTTGGAAATCAGTATGGCGGTTTCTCAGGAAATTGGGACTCAATCTACCTCAGGATTCAGCAATACCACTCTTGGGAATATACCCAAGAGATACCCAATCATACTACAAAAGCATTTGTTCAACTATGTTCATAGCAGCATTATTTGTAATAGCCAGAACCTGGAAACAACCTAGATGCCCCTCAAGGGAAGAATGGATAAAGAAAGTGTGGAATATATACACATTAGAGTACTACTCAGTGGTAAAAAATAATAACATTTTGAATTTTGCATGCTAATGGATGGAAATAGAAAACACTATCCTGAGTGAGATAACCCAGACCCAAAAAGATGAATATGGTATGTACTCACTCATTAGTGGACTCTAGCCCTAAACAAAGGACATTAAGCCTATAGTTCGCAAGCCTAGAGAAGCCAAATAACAAGGTGAACCCAAAGAAAAACACATATAGATCCTCCTGGAAATTGGAAGCAAACAAGATTGCCGGGAAAAAGTTGGGAGCATGGGGATGGGGCCTGACTGAGAAGCCATTGAGAAAGGCACTGGGACTTGTTTCTACTGCACATACATACTGGCTTTTTGCTACCCTAGTCTATTTGGATGCAAAGCTTCCTAAGCCTGGATGTGTGTGTGTGTGTGTGTGTGTGTGTGTGTGTGTGTGTGTGTGTGTGTAGGAAGGGCCTTGGACTTCCCACAGGGCAGGGTTCCCTGCCCTCTCTTAAGGAGGGAGGGGGACAGTGGAGGGAGAGTGGGGGAATGGGAGGGGAATGGGAGGAGGGGAGGAAGTGTAAATTTTTGAATGGAAAAAAAATATAGAGAAAGTTAGCTAGCTTGTTGGGAAACTGTGTGGAGCCTGAGCTCACTGATAGAAGTCTGACTCCACATGAATTTCTCCAAGAAGCAGGAACTGTGAACTTTGACATAATCCATGCTGTTAAATTCTGTGGCCCTGACATGCGCAGTGGTGCTCCTTGTCAACGTCTGCAGTTGTCCTCAGACCTGGAGATGCCGTTAAGAACGCTGGAGCCGGACAAAACCAGAGCGGAGAGCCAGTAAGATGCCAGGGTGGCAAGCCAGACTCGTGAGCGGCGGCACGCTCCCCAAAAGCCGCCGGTTCCTCCCAACAGGCACGGCAGGCCTGGCAGTAGAGGGCGGCCACTAGTGCGGTCCCCGTGGCGGCAGAGGAGGAGGAGCCGGCTTTGGAAGCCGAACCGCCTGGTGCTGCAGGACGACGAGCTGGCCGCTAAGCGGCGTCTGGAACAGTTTAGCTGGTCTTCAAGCGACGTCAAGGACAACGAGGTTGTGCTCTTGTTGCTGAGGCTGTGGAGCTCGCGGGGCCAACGACAAGGAAGCTCGGATGACTCTGAAGTGGAAGATGAAGCAAAAGATAATATTTCTCCTCAGAAGAAGCCAGTTTGGGTGGATGAAGATGATGAAGATGAGGAAATAGTTGACACGATGAACAATTGGTTTCGGAAAGATATAATGAAAAATGCCAGCGAAAGTAAACTCAAAAGAAAAGCTTCAAAAGAGACTTAAAGAGGCATTCCAGCATGCCACGGGAGGAGTACCTGATTGGGCACAAGCGGAGAAAATCTGCAGATGTTGAAAGTGAAGAGGATGAAGATGATTTGTTGCAAAGGACTGGGAATTTCATATCCGCATCCACTTCTCTTCCTAGAGGAATTCTGAAGACGAAGAACTGCCGTTCTGCCAGTGTTGAACGGCCTCCCACTGCTCGGATCTCATCAGTGCGGTCCATCCTGGCGCACAGGTGGTGATGCTCTCTGGGGTAGGTAATGCTATCTCGCTATTTCAGGGAGATGGCAAAGCAAACCCGAAAATCCAGAGCATCTATTTGGGAAAGGTTCCAATCTTTAAGGCTCGTTTCAGTGCTAATAGAGACGAGCTTTTAGCCACAAGTGTGCACAGCAAGGTTCTTTATGTCGATGATATACGAGCTGGAAAGTTAGTTCCTGTACACCAAGTGAGAGGTTTGAAAGAGAGAATAGTGAAGCGATCTGAAGTCTCTCCAGATGGGTCCTTCCTGCTCAGAAGCGGCCTTGCTGGGTTTTCTCCATTCGCTGTCAATGAAGACGAAAGAATTGATTGGCAGCATGTAGAGCAATGGAAGAACCGCAGCATCCACGTTCTCTTCTGATAGTGCGAGGATAGGTGCTCCTTCTGGGGATGTGAATTCGAGGATGTGCGTTAACAGATTCCCTGACGAAGGCAGTCTATAAGGAGCAAGCATTGCTGCATCAGAGAATGGGCTGTGTGTGGCTTGTGGCTCTAAGAGTGGAGTGGAAAACATAGACGGTCAAGATGCTTGCCTCCAACAAACCAACCCAAAGCCAATAAAGGGCATAATGAACCTGGTCACGGGTGTCACTTCCTTGACCTTCAATCCCACTACAGAAATCTTCAAGAAAAATGAAAGAAGCTGTCAGATTGGTTCATCTTACTTCCTGTACAGCATTTCCTAACTTTCCGGTTTTAAAAAGGAGTTGCTCTTTCTCGTGTTCAAACCGTGGATTTTCCCCCCAGAGGTGGGGAATGAGCGAGGCAAGGCCCTGCTGTATAGGTTGCACCATTACTCAGATTTCTAAAGATGTTTTTCTGAAATCCAGTTGAACCCACCTCAATCCATCTTCCCAGAAATCTCCCAGTGTGTGATGATATATGGATAATGACTTCTGGGATCCATGCTTAAAATTAGCAGCAATGTCTTAATATATAAATTTTATTTGAAAGAAAAAAAAAAAGATTTGTGGCCCTTCCCTTCTCTTCTCTCCTCAAGTCAGACATGCTCAGGTGACTTGTTTGAGCCAATGAAACAGACCCATTCTGAGGCAAGGGCCACTGAGAGTTTGGGGGCCTTTACTGGCTGCTTTACAAATAATTCCCCAGGGGCACTCCTCTGGCAGCTTGGGGTCCTCAGTGACAAAGACGCTGCAAAGAAGTCCCAAGATAATCCTAAGAATTTGTTATTGACTCTGACCCAGGCTCTTCTGACCTTGGTGGGCTGTGGAATTGTGACCTGATTGGCTAAGAGATAATGAACCCAGAAAGGGTACCAGTCTAGTCTTAGACTGAAGAGAGCATTTCTATAGAAGAACAGAGAGTTCCTGCAGGAGGACAGAGAGTTTCTGCAGAAGAACAGAGGTTTTTGCAGGAGAACAGAACTTTTCTGCAGGAGAACAGAGCGTTTCTGCAGGAGAACAGAGTGTTTCTGCAGGAGGACACAGAGTTCCTGCAGGAGGACACAGAGTTTCTGCAGGAAAACAGAGTTTCTGCAGGAGAACAGGGAGTTCCTGCAGGAGAACAGACAGCTCCTAAGGTCCCTTCCAAATGGACACTAGACTCTGGACATTTCATTTGTTCTGTTAAAGCTGTTTTAAAGTAGAGAAAATGTAGAAAGGGGAAATCTTCTAGCTAACCTGGAATTCTAATCCAATATCAGAATTAGAGTATCAGAGCAGACATTCTAACACATCATATGGCTATGCAGTTCTCTGGAGAAACTACAGGACTTTAGAGATGAGACCAAGAAAACTCATTTCTCGATATCCCCCGTTTGTCCCTTGAGTGGAGTGTAACATGCAGGAATAGCTTTGAAACCAAAGGAGAGTGCGTTCTCAATGGCCAATCTTTGGTCTCGCTCTTCTTCTAGCAGCTTCTCTAACTCACTCACTTCTTGTTTCGTGCTGCAGAGCTGCTGCTGGACTTCAGACAATCTGGAGGGTAAAAGGCAGGCAAAGGGCATCACTGGATGTAGGACACAATCTCAAATACATCGTCACAAGGCATTTCCCCAAACAGGAAAACCAAACTAACATAGACGTACAGCTACAGCACAATTACAGCAGAAAATACCTATGGGAAGATGCGAGCCCATCGGAGCAGCTGTAACTCCAGCGTTTGTAGTGCTGCATGTGTGCACTTGTGTTACAAGCACTGTTCACTTCTTGCACAACATCTGTCAGGTACTGTTGCATTCAATCTTTACATCACTCTGTGACGCTGGTCAGATACTAGGACTCACTAAGAGCATATGGCAAACTCTACTTCACCAAACTTATGACCCAATTTCGTTAAAATAACATACACTGGCCATACACAACAATAGGTTTCATTATGATCTTTCCATACAGGTAGATAAGATCTTTTTTTTATCACATTCACCCATTACCCTCTCTTGTCTATCACCCAATTTCTTTGCACACAGTGTATGATGGAGGGTGAATCCTGCTCTTATACCTTGGCTGTGGCTCCCCTGTGGCCTCTGGATCTCTTTTTCTCCTTCCATTTATTTCCTGGGATGCTCCTGGAATATGTATATTTGGTTGTCCCTAGAAAAAACAACAGTGGAGCAGTTGTGATGGAAGCTCTTCAGACACCTTCTGTGTGTGCAAACTGAGAGCCTTCCACTGTGTAGGGAAGCCAAGTCTGACAACAGCGACAGCATGTCTGTTTCTCTCAAAACCAGAAACATCTGGGGAATGTGCAGTAATTATGGTGATTTTTTACACACAGATACTACAAAGAGGAACAGTCATCCTTTTCTATGGGAATAGAAATCAATTTTAAGAATGGCTCAAAACTTCTCAAACACAGATCTGAAATACACACTTACTAATCGATCTCTGCCTTTCTGGAGTGAAGACATGGCTGGCTGTTTTCAAGCTCGCAGTAGTGGTCAGGGGAAAGGCGCCTAGGGTTCCTTCTTCCTGCAAGGCTGCCTCTTGTCTCCTCAAGCTCTTAATCTGTGTAGACAAGCCTCCTTTCTCCCCTTGGAGGGCATCTGAGGACCATTGTAGGCTTTGCCTAGCTTCTTCCGACCCCTTCAGCTTCTCTTCTAGTTTTTCATATTCATTTTTCAGCTCCTTATTTTGCTGTAGCTGAGCCTCAAGGAGTTGCTTTTGCTGACAGTTCTTTATGGCTATCACTTCGTTCAGGTCTTGCCTGTACTGGATCAGGTCGGCATCCAGCTTGGCATTCTTGGAATTGAGATCATCCATGTTATTCTTTTTTAAAAATGCTGCAAGATCCCCGCGGCAGTAGGCAGCAGAAATGCTGTAGGTCCCAAATGGTGGTAGCAGGCCATGTGGCGGCAGACAGCAGGCCCTGGGAGCAGCCAGTCCCCGGCGCTGCTGGTCTCAGAGCAGTGGTGGCGGGCCATGTGGCAGCAGGCAGTGGGCCCCAGGCAGAGATGGCTGCTGGTGCCTGAGCAATGACTGGTCCCAGGCAGGGAGACACATGGCGTGAGGGCACAAGACAGAAACATGGATAAATATAACATGCAGCAGGGTGAGGTTGAATGTTTATTCAGGGAGTTATGGAGGAGGAAGGGGGGACAGAGAGAGAGAGAGAAGAGGATAAAGAGAGAAGGGGGAAGCAGAGATGTGGGGAGAGAGGCAGAAGCGAAGCTGCCTCTCCGAGAGGAAGATGGAAAAGGAGAGCGAGCTCCAGCAGGAAGCTGAAGATCAGCCTGCCTCATCGGATGGGGGAGGGAGTGGGTGTGGCTTGTCTCTGAAAGGGACCAAAACCATAACAATCCGTATGATTTCTCAGCCCTCGAATTTCTTCCTTCAGTTTATTACTCTCAGCAGCAGCTTCTTGGATGAGTTGGTCTTTTTCTAAGATTATAGAGAGATGTCGATCTTCCAGCTGCTGGTAGTCACTTAGGATGCTGTCTAGGAATCCAGCTGAGCCCTCTGCTCGAGGTTCTCCTTCTTGATGTTTTCCAGTTTTCCATGAGCTGACTGGTTTTCTCAACAGCCTTCTTGTTTTCTTCTTCTAAGGCGACATTCTCTTCTTCCTCCTGGGACAACAGATTTTCTAGTTTTTTGATCTCTTTATTGTGTTGCTGCTGCAGTTCAGCAACAGCTGCCTGGATCGGCTCCTCCGTGCCAGGAAGCAGGCTTATAACCTTCTGTTCCTTTACATTGACTTCATCCTGCAGCCGACCGGTCAGCTCTCTGGAGGCCCTTAGGTCAGTCTCCAGTTGTTCATATTTGAATTTACAATTCTGGATATCAGCTTCTTGCTGTTTTATAAGTTCTTCCAAATTTTCCTGATTGTTTTTACATTTTTTCCAATGCTTCATTTAAGTCAGTTGACTGGTCTTTGAGACTCTTAAGTTCTGACTCCAACTTAGCTAATTTATTCATAGAATTGTGATACAGTTGCCGAGTCTCTTCTAATTGGGACATAAGCTCTTTGTTTTCCCCCTGTAGGGTATCACACACTTCCTGTTGATGTTGGAGCTCTGTCTGGGCCTTGGACTCCCAGATTTCCTTGTCATGTTCAAGTCTATGAGAAGCGGTTGGGGGAGAGAAGGAGAGAGAAAAAGGAGGAGAGAGCTAACTATATGACATACAGCTAATTGATCTACAATTCAGTCAACATTCATTATTGAAGGTTTTAATAGAGATCTTAGTTCTCTGCATCCACGATCCCCCACACAGAAAGATAGCATCCAGCAGAGATTTGAATCATGAAACTGCGATCAGTTTGAGACACTGAGAAGGAACTCAGCCCCAGCCCCACTGTTTCGTTCTGCCTTGCTCCAGACAAGTCAATGGTGGGCTTCTGTACAGCTGCAAGCCTGGCAAAAGCAGCAGTGAGGAAACAAAAGGGGAGGAGTCCTGAGGGCGGGGCACTGTCAGTTCCTGAACTGGAAAGGCGATTTAAGAGTGTGAGGATGATATTTCTAACTGGCATACAGGGTAGAGCTGATGCCAACTGTGGTGGAGAGGACAAGGCTACTTAGGACAGCAAAGAAGTCCTTTGGGAGTAAGCTGGTGGAAATCTCAACAGTAGGCAGGTTGTCAAGAATCCAGATATAAAAATGAAGAGAAACTTAGGTCATCTCAATAGAGATATGGGGGGGGGACATATCAGTGGTTTTATATTAATAATTTTATGCTAACACAAATTATAACAAGTCACAAAATTGACAAAAATGTCAGAAGGGAAAGAAGATATACATTCTAAGGGAATTTAAAACATAAATTGCTTCTGTAATTCTAATTAAAACAGCTTAAAGACTGCCTTCACAATTATCTCTGGAGGGAAAAAAGGCTTATGCTCATTTGGCATTTGGCGATACTGATCTTCAATTCATCTGCACCGGTGGTCATTTGCTGCAGCTGATCCTTTAGAACCATGCAATTCTCCTCTTTGAGTCTGATCTCTTCTTCTTCAGTTTGAATGGCATCACAGAACTTCCGCTCCCATTTCTTGTCCTCCTCTGTCACACTGTCACGGTCATCCTGGAGGGATGACATGCTCTTAGTAAAGGCTGCGAGCTGAGCCACAGTGCTGCCCAGGCTCTCCGGCAGCTGTTTCATTGCTTTGTCTTTCTGGGACAGGGTGACGTGGATCTCTGCAAGCGTGTCTTTCATGCGGACCTTTTCTCCACGCAAAGCATCCAGTTTCTCTTGCATGTTCTTCTTCTCGTCCAGGTGTGTTTCTTCCGCTTGCTCCAGTCTTCGCACCAGATCTTCATCTTTCCGTTTCATCTGGCTCTTGACGGCTTCTTTGTTTGACTGAAGTTCCTTTTTCAGATGGAGGTTGTCCGCTAGTACTCTCGCGGCTTCGCTTTTCGGGTCATCTAGCAGTACCTTGAAGCTAGATAGTTCCCCTTGGGCCTTTTCACGATGTTCAACTGCTTGCACCAGATTTCCTTTGGTCACGTCCAGATCCTTTTGGGATTCAGTCTGAACAAACTCTAAGGCCTTAACCGTCTTCTCCAGAGTGCTGATCCTCTCCTGGTACCTAATGCAGTCCCTCTGCAGCCGCTTCACCTTGAGCTGTTTTTCTTTCAGCAGCTCCTGGAGCTCCTGTGCATGGCTTTGATTTCCAGGTCCTTTCTGGACACCTTGTAGCTTCTCTAAATACTCCTTCCGTATTTCTGATTCCACCTTGGTTCTCTCCTTAATCAACTGCCGCTTTTCTTCTTCTAAGTCACTCATGCACTTTTTAAGGTTCTGCACCTCAGATTCTAGCCGCTCGTTTTTTATTTGAGCATCTGTAACATCCTTGTAATAATTCCCAATGCTTCCATTAAATTCTGCCAGTTGATTCATTAACCTTTCTTCTAAATAATCTTTTTCTTCTTCTGCCATCTCTTTCAGCTTGGTAACTCGGGAAAGTTCTTCTTGACTTTGCTGGTTTAACGTGTTTATTTTGGTGACTTCTTCCTCAGGTAGTTTTAGTTCGCCATCCTTTGCCGATATTTGACCCAGGAGGGCATTTTTCTCATTTTCTAGTGTCTGGCTAAGGTCCCTGTCACTCTGTTTCTCCATCTCTAACTCAGCAATTCTTCCCTTGAGTTGTTCAAGCTGCTGGAGGTGGTCATTGATGTCATCGTGGGAGCCCAAAGTCTCACTAGTGCCAGGCTTGGTGCTGTTTGCTGAAAGAAGACAGTCCGAATCTTCCAGTTTAACGCCCCCACTCTGAGTATCTAGCTCTGGCGATTTGCCTGCCAGAGCTTGTGTTTCTTCTTCAGTGATGACATCTGTTTGTTGATGGAATTTCTCAGTGGCCTCTAGGCTAGCTTGTTTCAGTGCACTCTCCTCTCCTTGGAGCTTCAGATCTTCTCTCAGAAGGTTTTTCTCTGCCATTAAAGCCTCAAACTCCTTAGAAAGGGCTTTATACTCTAATTGTACCCTTTCTAGTTCCTCCTTCAGGCTGGAATTCACAGAAAGAAGAGCATCCATGCTTTCCTTGGCTCCTCCTAGAGGCTGAGCCTCTGCTCTAAGCTGGTCGTTTTCTTCCTCCAGCTAAGGATCTTCTGTTGTTTAGATGTAGCAAATTTTCTCATCTTTTCTTTCCTCTTTTCTATTTCCTGTTGTGCATCCTGGAGCTGCTTTTCCATCTCCCTTTTGTCTGTCTCTGTGCTTTGTAACTTCCTGTGCATCCTTGCTTCTCTTGCCTCACACTTGTCAGCACGTGCTGGATCCTCTCTACTTCATAGCTCGCCTTCTCGTAGGACTGCAGAAGAACTTCATACTCCTTCTGAAGCTCCTTGTGCTTCTCTTGCCATTCGGTGCTCTCTGCAATGTTAGAGCATCATTCTCAAAGATTCAAGTTCCTTCATCAGTTTTTCCTTTTCTTCCATAGGCCCCTCCAGAGCTAGTTTCAGGCTTTCACAAGAGCCACGGAGGCTCTGGTTTTCAAGTAAAGACTTGTCCATTCCTACAATGAGTTTGTCTCTTTCTCCTGAAGAAGGGCTAACTTTCCCTTGAATTCATCGTTCTCTTTCTTTTGAACAGAAACCTGGCTTTCCACATCTGCGAGAGACTTGGTCAGGTGTGCCACAGCATGTCTAGCCAAAGACAACTCCTTTTGCAGATTCTTGTTTCAGTGCCTCCTTTTGGGAGATGAGAGCAGCCTGCAGTTTCCTCTGTATTTGCTGCTTTGTTTTAGCTTCTTCCTCGACCTCTACTGACTTCTGCTTCAGCTCACAAAGTTCCACCTGGAACTGCTTTAGGCTGTCCTCATGCTCCTAAGCCTGCATTTGCAGCTGTGTGTGCAGGGCCCTGATCAAATGCTCCTGCTCCGTCATCTCTGCCTGAACTTTGGTGAGGGTCTGTTCTCTCTCACTAAGCTGTCCAGACAGGTAGCTGACCTCTTCTTCCTTCTGTTGCATGTGCTTTTGCAGTCCATCTAGTTCAGGCTGTAAGGCTTTCAGATGTTTCAGGGCAGCAAGTTTGAGTTGGCTGCTTTTCAATTCCTGCTGCAGGCTTTCCGCGTGGGCCTCGGCTTCATGGGAGGCTGCCTTCAACTTCTGGATTTCTAAATTCTGTTTATGTATCTGCTCTAGTAACAGAAATTCTTCTTCTGATTTTTGGATCAGCTCACTTGTTGTAGAACTAATTTTCAATTCCAGCTCTTCTTTCTCAACCTCCATTTCTTTCAGCTGGGCCTTCATCTGGGCAACAGAAACGGTATAACATCCTCATGTTATACTTATGATTTATACATCTAATGCTTTATAAATTTTACCTCAAGAGAAAAAAGAATTGCTCAACTAGTGTGCCTCTACCACTAACAACTACTAACAAATCTGGGCCATAATACAGATTCTGAAATATTTGGGAATACATAAAACATTAAGATGATCTGGTTGACAGAGACAGACTAAAGGATAGTTACTAAAGCAAATACATACAATACAGTATTATGATACAATCTAGATTATAAAAACGTTCCTGCCTATATGAAGAGCGGAAAAGGTCTCAGTAAACACTTTATGTACTGTCCAAGGACCTTGTCTTAACAGCTCTGTCAGTGTAGGAGGGCATCACCTCACAACAGTGGTGGGCGACACACTCACTGCAGTTGTGTGCCAGCCTGGTCCACTGAGATCCAGACTCCCTTTGTTCTGACACTTATACTCACTAAGAGCCTTGGGGTGATTATAATCTAGTTTTCCACAGAGGCAGATGGAGAAGGAGAAAGGAATATATAGGCTATCCAGCCATTTGGCAAACAAACTTGTTTACTCTTAATGTATTTACTGGAAGTATTATGGTTTCTCTAATAGACTTGTAAGTTTGTTTAGACTGACTTGTGTACCCTAAACCTGAACAAATCTTCGTAAAAAAACAAAGCTGATCCCACACTGGGAGCACGAATGTGAAACAGGAATGATGGTTCACCCAAGAAACAGCTCTAAGGCACTGGAGTCGGACTGCTCCTGAGACGTGTGTGAGCACCACTCCCTCGCTGCTCCTTGTGGGGAAGCGGCTTTCATGCCTTTCGGGATTCCAGTCAAGTAGACCGGATATGGCAGGAGGACAAGGGCACAGGGAGGCCAAAGGCAGATAAGAGTAGCCCAGATTGGCAGCGTGGGTCCATACAGTCCAGCAAGACAAAGAAAGAATTATGGCCTTATCCGATTACTTCAACCCAGAAGAAAGCTGGCCAAGGAAAACCAAGCAGAGACCGTGCACGAAGCACAAGAACCACTCAAAGACAAACAAGAGGGGGCAGTGATGAGAAAGAAATTCTCCAGAAGAAAAGAGGAAAATGCAGAAAGACTCTAGCCTACAGCCGCGAAGGAAAAGAGCGATTAAGACAGAAAATGAAAGCCCGGGGAGGGACCGCACCTGCTTTACCGTACTGAGCGTTTGCCGAAAAGAATGAATAGATGGCACCATTCCTCTGGCCGCTTAAAGGTTTTCATGCCTGCTGCCCAACAACCTAAAGTAGAGACCAGCCCTCCCCGGCAGGGAGGGGGACGGCAGACAGTACCTGGTTTCTCTGTTCAGCCAGAGTCAGCTTCTGCTGCAGCAAGTCTACAGCCTGAGCACGGCCCAACAAGGCTTCTTCTGGATCCTCAAGTTTCTTTTGCGTTACCCTCAATTTCTGGAAAGAAACATTTGGACATAATTACAGATAAATAAGCACAATTATTTGCCCACCTTCCAAAGTGCCATGTGCACCTGTAAGGCTCCGCTTTCGAGTGTGGAAGAAAAGGGCTCATCCACCAGCAAGAGAATATCCAAAATGTCTTCTCCAGAGCGTGACAACAACCAAACCCAAATGCAAGCAAGGCCTTGAATCACAGAGCCTAATATACTTAAGATAAAAAGACACACACTCATGTTCAAAATTACATAGTTCCTGTCCTGTCCCTAAGGAGCAGAGGTAGCATGCATATCTTACCTACAAAAGAGAGCAATCTTTATAGGCAAAACCATTTCTCTTCTGTTTTCAATCACAGGGCAGGCACTTGAAAAATACCTATTGAATCAATATTCGCAATTCATAGTCTAGTTTTCAAAGTACTGCACTCTGAAATTCTACTTAGCAGTACATTCTGAAAGACTGCTTAGAACTTGGAACAGGTTTGCACTCCAGAACAAAGAGATGAGCGGCTGGGAAGATTGGCGCAATTGGCAAAGTACTCGTGAGGACTTGTGTTCAATCTCCAGAATCCACATAAAAAGAGCCAGGCCAGGTGAATCTCAGACTGAGGTGGTAGAAACAGGATTCCGGAGGCTTCTTGGCCAGCCAGCCAGCCTAGCCTCAGTGGTGACCTAGGCCAATGAGAGGCCTCGCCTCCGAGGGGGAAACTATCAAGGCCAATGGCTCCAGAGGAAGTAATGGCATCCAAAGTAACCACACACATGTGCATGTGTGCATGCATACCCGGGTGCATAAACATGCACTTGCACATACATGAACACACATATACAAACACAGATCAAAGTGTCACCAAAGTGCCTTTCCTTACATGGTTTTACATTCTAAGTACACGCAATGAAGTCAATTTTCAATGCACCTTAAAAAATACTGATTTAATAAAAGAATGTGCCTTCCCAATCACTTTTTACCTCTTTTTTTTTTTTTAAATACAAAACTGGGGGCTGGAGAGATGGCTCAGTGGTTAAGAGCACTGCCTGCTCTTCCAGAGGTCCTGAGTTCAATTCCCGGCAACCACATGGTGGCTCACAACCATCTGTAAAGAGGTCTGGTGTCCTCTTCTGGCCTGCAGACATGCACACAGAATATTGTATACATTAATAAATAAATAAATATTTGAAGTCTTGGATCAGGGCTAGAACATGAATGGTAGCAGTAAATCCGCAAATGAGAAGGAAACCAGCCCATTGCTGACTCCCACGTAAGTCCCCAAGAAGTTCCGACCTGATGAGATAAGGAAAAAGGGACAGTATGGACAAGACAGAAAATGATGTGCCACCAAAGACAGGACCCCAATAAGAAGCCAAGGAATACATGGGGGATGTGTGGAGCGCAGCAGGGAAGGGCAGGACTGGGAAAGTGGCTGTGAGGTCTGGATTAAACGTTAACCAAAACGAGCATCATTCCACGGAGGAGCGTGAGCAACACACCTGCTGCATCTCTGTCTCCACATCTGCCTGGGCTACTAACGGAAGCGGCTCATCTTCATGGAGGCGGACCTGGGTTTCAAAGCGGGCGTCTTTCTCTCGGACCATCTGCTGCATGGAACGCAACCGAAGACACACACCAGAGAAACTAGACAAGGCACACTCCAGAGTAGCTCACAGACAAGTCTCTCAGCCTAACCTCCAATGATGGGCACACAGCACTGACGGACAGCGCTTCTCTAAACCTCAGCTCTGAGGGACAAGGGTGAGAATGTCAGAAGAGCAAGAGGCCCAGCAGTAACTTCCAGACAAGAATGAAAGCCTACTATCAAACTCTGAATCAACTCATATATAACTTTAATTAAAAAATCTTCACAGATACTAAAAATGTTACAAATATGGGAGAAGATATTTTTTTAATTCTGAAAAGATTAGAAAATTAAACATACAAGTGAAGTTAAATTTCTGTTAACTCCTTCAGTATCAGACTCATGCTCAAAAATGGTCCTGGAACCTCACTCCTGTAAATTAGCAGTTCAAGCCATGAACATTATTCAAAATGCTCTACAAATAGAAATACAAGTCTATTCTATCTTGTATGGTTATCTGTCTGTGTTTTCAAGGGCACACCACCTTCCCAGAAAGCCATGTCCAGCTGTCACTCCTGCAGGCTGTTCTCTTTAATGCAGTCTTCTCTGTCTTTGCCAACTCTTCCCCACAAGAACCGGCTTGTCTAGAGTGCTTCCTAGCTCTCAGGGTTCCTCTCTGTCTTCCCCACAAGAACGTGGATTGTCTAGCGTGTTACCTAGCTCTCAGGGCTCTTTGTCTCCCCCACAAGAATGCGGCCTGTCTAGAGTGTTTCCTAGCTCTTAGGGCTCTTCTCTGTCTTCCCCACAAAAACATGGATTGTCTAGAGTGTTTCCTAGCTCTTAGGGTTCCTCTCTGTCTTCTCCACAAGAACGCGGCTTGTCTAGAGTGTTACCTAGCTCTCGGGGTTCTGTTTAAATCCCATCTTTTTTTTTCTGCATAAGTTTCTATAACTACCATATTCACAAAATACTTTAAAGCCGAGGCTACTTTCATCAATTTTATTTTTTGCTGGGCTCGCAAATGGCTAATCAATTTCTCCTTCTCCTGGAGTTCATGGTTTAGCTCTTTCAGCTCATCTTTTGTAGAGCTCTTATAATGCTGAAAATTGCAATAGATTGAAGTCACTTACTTAAGAGTTATAATTAATATATATTTTATCTTTTACACTATTTACCTTTTAGAGACATTTAATTACAGCTTCATTAAAGTGATAGGAGCACTCAGGAGCGAGAAGCAGGAGGATCTCTCTTATAAACCATCTTGGTTTAGAGTCCCAGAACAGTCAGAACTACATAGAAAGACCCTGTATCAAAAAAGAATTCAAACAAAGACATTACTTGCTTTTAAAATCAACTTTGAGATGTTAAACAACCTATTCTATTTTCCTCCTCCTCATGCCCCTGCTGTAGGAGGGGCTAAACCTAGGGCCTTATCCACACTGCGTAGGTGCTCTCCTCCTGTGCCACATCCCCAGGGCAGACAAGGAACAGCAATGTCCCTGAAAGGCAAGGCTAAGCAGGGCACTGGGAGGTAACAAGTGCCCTCAAGGGCTGAGGCTCAGAACTTGAAAAACTCCCCTCAATCTATTGGGAGCTCACCAAGGCCAGCTGGACTGTGACTGAAAAAGCATGGGATAAAACCGGACTCTCTGATCATGGCGAACAATGAGGGCTGATGAGAAGCCAAGGACAATGGTTTTGATCCTACTTCATGTTCCGGCTTGGTGGGAGCCTAGCCAGTTTGGTTGTTCACCTTCCTAGACATGGACGGAGGGGGGACCTTGGACTTTCCACAGGGCAGGGAACCCTGACTGCTCTTTGGATTGGAGAGGGAGGGGGAGAGGAGTGGGGGGGAGGGGGAGGGAAATGGGAGGCTGGGAGGAGGCGGAAGCTTTTTTTTTCCTTTTCTCAATAAAAATGATAATAATAATAAAAAAAGAAGGAACACTTCTGATAATATAATACAGGGAGCGGGGCAGTCGAGGCTGACTTACAACCTCTGTGAGCCACAGGGGCACAGCAGCACCAGTGTAATCTGCACACACCCCAATACCTGACGGTTCCTGTTCTCTACTGGGGTACCCATGTGTGGTTAGGACCCAACACTCAGAAGGCAGAGGCTGAGGGATCAGGAGTCCAAGGTCCTCTTTGGCTAGCTACAGAGCAAGTTGGAGACCAGCCTGGGATACACGAGACCCCCATCTCAAACAAAATAAATTAAATTAAAATAAGTTATTTGAAAACTAAAACAAAACAAAAACCCTCAACTATTTGGCTTGCCACTTGTCTTTGAAAAAGTTAATGGACGTCTTTTGAATCCTTAAGGGTTGGAAAATACACCGCAAACTACAAGAAAGGCAGACAAATTTACGGAAATAAGCAGAGGTTTTCAAACAAAAATAGTGTTCCAGTCCCATTTACTCTTGACACTTTTCCCGTGGAACAAGAGCTGTGTCCCTAAGGAGGAGGAAGAGGGGGAGGAAAGGGAGGAGGAAGGGGAGGAGGGAGATGTTAACAATAACTTCTTAAGACAGTTTGGTACTAAACTGGCTAAGCAGACAACAGAGACCCATCTTTCCCCGGCTCATCTACACTTGGTTTCTGTCCCCACAGCTCTTGGACTAACAGTCCTTAGCACAGGATCATTTACAGAGTGGCAGTGGTTTTCTTAAACATCACTTCTACTTTGCATGAGGGAGGCTGCTCACATCCCTCTAGCTTAAGGTATTCTCCTCAGAAGAACACACAACGGAGGTCTTGTTACTCTGGATTTGGACAAAGTTACTCACAGCTTCTAAGAGAGCTTTCATGTTCTGTTTTCTCCACTATAGCCGGACAGTTCACGCAAAAGAGCATTTCCTATTTCCAAAAATCAGCTCAGCATCTCTGCAAGAGAAATAGAAAGAAAATGCAAATGAGTAAACCAAGACACAGGGAACTTAAGTATCTTGTCTGGTAACACAACTCCCCAAGTGTCTTGGTTGGTGGGGACACACAAAAGCATCCCGTTTTCTGAGTAACGTTCTCACCTTCCATTCTTCATCCAGGATGAAGACAGGGATGCAGGGGAAAGCACCGTGTTAATAGTGATGTAGCGACCCTACTTCGCTGAGTAGTAGGTCCATAAGCCACACTGACGGCTCATAGGCGTGAGCTCTTAAATAGTTTATTATTTTTCCACATATAGGCTCACACAGACATGAGAGCACAGACACACAGAATGTTTGGCTGCTTGTGACTAGGAACAATCCACGTGTCCTCCAGGGAGGACTGCTAACTGCACTTTCTGTATTTCTCCAAGGGAATGCTGTGTAGTTGCCTGACAGAGTAGGGTGGTGTGTTCAAAGCTCGTGTTTACTGAAAATGGTTTTTATATAGATTGGATTGCTGTATCAAAATTCTTCGTTCGGATTTTGAAATATTTTGGACTCTGGAATATTTGTACACATATAAAGAGCTGTCTTGGGAGCAGGACCCAAGTTTAAACACAAAGTCATTTATAGTCCATATATATTTAACACACAGAGACTGAAGTCAATTTTATACAGTATTTTTAATCATTTCTGCATGAGGTGAAGTTTTACCACGATGAATTCCCTACTGTTGGCATAGGAATACTCACCAAGCTTTAGTTTTGAGCTTCATGTTTCAGACATTAAGATCAGAGACGCTGTATAATATTAAGTGGAAAAAAGATGTATTATGGCTCACTTGAGGCGAAGTATATATTACATATGCGCCTTAGCAGTCAGAATGTCTCTTAGGAGCAAATTATTTACCTCGCTGATTTCTGGAGTGAGGAAAGGTGACAGAGGTAAGAAGGTAGAACTGGGCTTTATATTATTACACCCTTTGGTTTTGAATTTCCTTTGATCAAAAGCGCATATAGCTGATCCTAAAACAACTAAAATGAGAAGGACTATGATGGGGAGGGGGAGGTGTACCTTAGCAACAGAGGGGTTGCCTAGTAAGCATTCATCTCCGGATTTGATTCCCAGCCCTTAAAGGCGGGGAGGGTCTTAGGCAGCCCAGTCTGTGTTCCACAGGGTTATTAATAACAGATTGTATGTAATAATCAGAAGTCTCACCAATAACTTACTCCTAATAGGTAACCAAGAAAAGTTAACGATATTTTATAAACAAGGGTAGTATCAACATCTCTTTAATCCAAGTGGGTGGGGGTGGCAGGGAAAGACAGGTGAACTTTAAAAGTCAGTAAGAAAGTTAAAAAGGAAACCTTCTAAAGATCATTATTTTTAGGAAGGGCTGGCCATATTACAGTAAAATGAAAAGCCCACACCCCAAAAGCGTGGGAATCCTCAGAAAAGTGGACAATCATCTTGAGAAACCAAGGAAGCCTCTTCTATGTGATCTTCTAACAGATCAAATTCTGTTGAAATTGGAGCGGCGGGGCTGCGTCCCCAGCACCCCGGCCGCCTGCTAGCTTATGCCCCGAAATAACACACAAACTATATTAATTTAAACACTGCTTGGCCCATTTCTATCTAGCCTCTTCTCAGCTAACTCTTGCACCTGGACTAGCCCATTTCTAATAATTGTTTGTAGCACCCCAAGGTGCGCTTATCGGGAAGATTCTAGCCTACGTCCATCCTGGGTCAGAGCTGCCTGGGAGAGCAGAGCCTGGCGTCTCTGCTCCAGAGAGCAGAGCTGTCGAGTCTGAGCTCACTTCCTCTTCCTCCCAGCATCCTATTCTGTTTACTCCTCCCACCTATGTTTTAACCTATCAGGGCCAAGGAGTTCCTTTATTGCTTAACCAATGAAATCAACAGATTGATATATGACACTCCCACATCAAAATTCTGTTGAGTTGAGCCATATTTTTTAATTCTCTTAATTTTCACTTTATATTTTTATAAACATATGGAGCATATTTACAGAGGTATTCGCACTATCTAAAATAAACATAAGATATACTCAATAAACATAATATAAATATACTTAGGAGAAATAGGCCCAAAGTGCTGCATAGTTTGGGAGTTCTGGTTTACCCTAATTTCTTACCTACTGCTGTTTGTGCTAGAGACTATGGGCCAGGCTTTTGAGGAGATTTTAGACTAGGGGGCACCACCTGCTAGTATTGGGTTCTGTGTGAGAACCAACCCGGAGTAGAGCCTGAAACTTGGTTTAGTACGGCTTTTTAACTTTGTGATGAAAAAATGAGAACTAGAGACAGGGATAGTCAAAGACAACAGCAACTTAGCAAGGGTTGGACTACAACCTGACGTCACAAGACATCCTTTGTTGTTATCGCTCAGGATGTGAGTGTAAGAGACAGTGAAGAGTTGGAAAGTGGCGCTTCAGCTGGGATAAGCAGACAGAGATTTAAGGGCTCAGGCTCTGGGAAGAGTCAGTGAGGAGCTCTAACAAGAGACAGAGAGCACTCATCAAGTGCTCCTTCCCCCTAAAAGGCAGGCAGGTCGGCGGCAGAGGATGCAGAAACCTAGCCAACTCCTCGTGATTTCAGACATTCTTTGTAAGAATGTTACTATGAACTTATGGACTCTCATACACCAAGCACTCAGCTAGCTCACTGTATTTGCGATCTCATCCTAAGGATCACACAATCCTGAGGCTCAAATAGCAGCTCAGTGAGGCATCTCTCACCTGCTTATTTAAAGTTGTATATTTACTGTATCTATTTTGCCACCTAACATAACTATCTTATTGCCTTATCACAGTTTATTATAAGAAGTCCTGGTGGTTTTGTCTCTTTTGATCTCAGTTGTATCTCCAGGTCCCAGAATAAAATACAGGGTGTACTAAATGTCCCTTGAAGCAATATTATGTGTAACTATCTTTAATTTAAATGTAATATAATAAACTTCAAAACACTGGTTTGTACAAGGTGTTTGGGGGACGGACAGAGCCAGGATAAGAGATGACTTTTATCTCTTTGTAAACATACCTACATTTAGCCTTAGCTCTTTCAGTTTTAAGATTCTCCTTACAGAAGTTATAAAATGATCTAGTAGACATGGCCCCACCTTCTCTCGGGTGGGTCCAGACTGGTCATTCCCAGAGAACTGCAGTGAATACACAGGGAGTGGAATGGGGACATGTGGAGGGGGTGGAGCTGAGCTGAGCTCCTTCAAGCTCCTTCAACATCATTGAAGGATGGGGATGGTTTAAAACGCAACCCAGCTGCAGCACCCTGACTCTGAGAGATTGACAGGGATGGCAAACAGTAATTTAGGAATTATCCAGCTGTGTGGCACCTGACTTTAATCCCAACACGTGGGAGACAGGCAGGCAGATCCCTGAGTTTGAAACCTGTTTGGTTTACGAATAGAATTCCAGGCCAGCTTGCTGAGTGAGTCAGGCTGTGTCTCCATTGTCTCTCCCAAAAGCAAACGATTAGGAATTGGCACCAAATGGGAGTGAAGACCAGTGGGGTTTCAGCACCATGTGTGGATTGACTGAGATATTTGACAAAGGTGATATGAACCGATAGGCAAGGAACATGTTGCCTATATAACCTGGTGTGTCTCTCGGAGAGTGATCATTTTGGGTTCATGAGATGGTTTCCTAGGAAAGGCTCTTGCTGGAATCTATATGAAGGCAAAAGGAAAGAAACAAAGTTGTCCTCGACCTCCCCATATGCTATGGAAGTCATATGCACACATCATACACAATGATAATCTTTATTTTAAAATAGAATGACCATTTCCCTTCTTCAAGTATAATGAGGAAAATTTGAGGGGAAAAAAGAGTCCTATCCTGCAGCACACATGTAATATCGGAGAAGGAAGGCTGAGGAGGGAGGGGATTAAAGTGCAGGGGTGGAGATTGTCTGGAGGAGAAATAACGAAGGCAGAGAACCTATGTGGAAAGGGGCATGGGCATGGGGATGGGAGGAAGGGGTCAGGAGACAGCTAACCACACTAAGATGTACGGGAAGCCTGATGGAAACCACTACTTTGTTTTTCTAAAGTGGAGTTTGAACAGAGATGCTTTGTGTGGTGGACTATGCTGTTCCCATACCCATGGGTTCTTCAGCAAAGCCCAGTGCTAGGTCTGGGATGGCTTCCTGTGAGTTATTAGCCAAGGAGGGCCCAGAAACCCAGAAAATCCAAGCTACTGCACTTCTGCTTGGTTGTCCACCAGAGCTGGACAGTGAAAGTGTATCATAGAACATACACACTTTCACCACAGGACAGAGAAATCAAACTGGGACTGACCTGGAAAGTGGCTAAAGTCTGCCTACAGCTACTGGGGGAGAAAAGTTATCATTGGTCTCAGCCTACAGTGGACACTGCAGGCAACAATACTGGCCTGCCACATAAGGTGCTCACTGGGGCAACAATGGCATGAATGTTTTGGGAGTTACCAATCCCTATCTGGTTGGATATCAGGCATACTCTACATAAGGGAATTTATGTCTGGTATTGTAAATCTTGTCCAAAAGTCCTTAGCTGGGAAGGTATAGACACTAGGAAGGGACTTCCATTGTTTTGCTGAATGGACATGTTTCCACATTGCCCTGTAAATATGAGTATACCCACTGTTGTTTCTTTTTGCCATGAGCAAAGGCGAATGCGGAAATTTGTCACTAGTCAAAGGACTGAGAACAACAAACCATGGTGCTCAGCCTTGAAAAGGACATCAGTCTCACTCCCAACTATCATGGGAACAGCACAGAAAGAGGAGGCAGGAAGAACTTAGAACATCTTCTGGATGTGAAGAAGTGCCTTGAAAATCTGCTTTCTGGACATGACATGGCCGTTGCATGCATGAATTGACCCACAGCTATGGTAACTTGCATAACATCACTCAAGCTTGTCAATATCCAGGATGGATGGAGGAGCACACGAGGCCTCACTCCTAGCTAAGTAGCTGCTTGCAGTTAATGCCTGTTGGGGAAGGGAGTCAGTATTTTTCAGGGATGTCACCATTAGTAAGTTGTCCATGATTCGGTAAACACAGTCTCTCACCCATGCACATACAGGCAACCCTAATTGAACTTAGTGGTTTCCTTGTTTGTTTTTTTAAAGACACCAGGGGATTGCAGGAGAGTTTTTAGGGGGCCGGGGAGAGGGATAAAAGGTGAGGGTGTTCCTGATCACAATGCATTGCATAATGTAGGAATGAAAGAATAAAAAGTTTTGAAAAGACGGTCTCACTCTTCTGAGTTACTCTTCCTCAGTTCCCTTTCCCCTTGACAGTTATTTTCTCAAAGACTCCTTCATCTTCTTCAGAGCCAAATACAGACATCCCCAAACTTTCCTATGGCCTTGTTTGTCATCCAGATGTATTTCCAGATGTATCTTCAACTGAAAACTTATTCAAATATTTGTCAAATATATAAGTTGCTTGTAAGTATATCACATATATATGCATGCCATATACACCACAAGTATAATCCGTACCAATGAATCATATAATATTATGGATTAGAAAAAGAAGTGGCCAACTAAAGGCTATTTTGTTGAAAACAGTGTAAGAGGTTGGAGACAGCCGAGTCGTTAAGAGCACTTGCTCTTGCAGAGGACCCAGTCGGGTTCCGGGTCTCACTGTCTGGTGTCTCACAGCCCCATGTAACTTGAACTCTTTTCTGACACCCTTTTCTGGATGTTTCACACACAGTCCTCCACATGGTCATATAGATGCACTCTCATACTCAAAGAAAAAAAAAAAAGGAAAGAAACAAACAAAAAAACCCCAGTACCTGAACTTATTTTCTATTATCACTTCTAAAAGGCAATGTAGCTAAGCATGGTGGCATGTCTCTAGTCCCGGTATTGGGAGGCAGAAGCAGGCAGAACTCTGTGAGTTTAAGCCAACTTGGTCTGTCGGGGTCCAATGTCCCAACAAACTATTTTTCCCTCTCTGGACCGGCGTGGAGGCGCGGGAATAATTGAGACACACAGTTCACACAGAAATATCAGAAGGGAGTCTCAGGGTTCATCCAAATCCTGAAGATCACCTGCATTTATTATCCAGACACCTTTTATCCTCCAAGGTAAACTGAGGGGGGAGTTCATTAGCATTCAGTTTCCGGGGTAGCAGGACTAAAGTCACATCCCCAGCTCTGTCACTAGCTTGGAACTGACTCCTCTTCTCAGGCAGTCTACATAATTACCAAGAAAGGAACAGCATATCCTGAGCTCCTGAGCCAGCCATTTGTAGATGCTTTAAGCATCTCTGTTGCTATGGTGACTCGAGAGGCTGGCTCCTGATATAATGCAGAAATACGCGGCCTGTACAATATTGCCCTACACTGGTCTAGTGAAGTCAAGGCTAACCAGAGCTACATAGCGAGACCCAGTCTTTAAAAAATGCATTGTGCATACCATAGTAGGCAGTTAATGTAGAGACTCTTAACTGTTTGCAGTGACTATGAGCCCTCAGCTGTAGATGGGCTATCTGGGCCATTTTGTCCCCTCCTTCCCCCCATCCTCCGCTCCAAGGCTTGGGGAATAAGGTGGAAAAGGGGAAGAAAGAATGTCAAAGCCAGGGGATGGGGAGGAATGCTGCCCTCTAAACAGGACATGATTGTCACAGACCCTGTGCAGGACCTGACAAGATCAGTTCAGTTAAAAATTTCAGGATGGAGTAGGGAGGGGCTCTTAAGGGCCCCACCCCGCCCAAGGACTTACTGGTAGTTGATGGCTGACACAGGAGGAAAACTCACTTTTCTTTGAGGGGTGGTCATTGGCAGATTTCTCTCACACCAATGGATAACCCAAAGTCAAGCACACAAGGACAGCACTAATTGGATACAGTGGATTATTGTTTTAAAAAAGAGGGCTTAAGGGGAAACAGATATTGGGGAGGTCAGACAGAGGTGGAGGAGGCAGTAGGGGCTAGGATTAAATACACTGTATACTTCTATGAATACTTCAGAGAGTAAAACGAAATTCAAAAAGGAACAATAAATAAACCAGCTCAAATTATATATTTCATCTATCATCTATCTATCTATCTATCTATCTATCTATCTATCTATCTATCTATCTATCTATCATCTATCTATTTAGGATTTTCAAGACAGGGTCTCTCTGTATAACAGCTCTGACTGTCCTGGAGAAAGGATAGGCAGGGCTGGCAGGCAGAGAGAATAAAGAGGAGAAATCTGGAGGAGGGGAAGGAGGAAAAATGAGAAAACAAGGAAAGAAGGGCACCAGGGGCAGCTGCCCAGCCAGCCATGGAATAAGAGTAAAAAGTAAGATATACAAAAGTAAGAAAATGAAAAAGCCCAGGGCAAAAGGTAGTTGAGATAATTCAATTTAAGGAAAGCTGGCAAAAAACAAGCCAAGTTAAGGAGGGGCATTAATAAGAAAGAATAAGTCTGTGTGTGTGATTTATTTGGGAGCTGCGTGGCAAGCCCCCAAAGACCAAAGAGCAAAAGATCTAAGAGTAAAACAACCAACAACACCATTATTTAGAGGGTCTCTAACATTATCACCTCTTCCCCTAGGCCCTGAGGACCTGGACAGTGCCTTAGGGGCTCAGACTGAGCAAGGAAAGGGCCTGTGTGTAAGTGTATATTTGTGTGCGAGACAAATACTTTCATTAGCCCACCAAAGCCATTTATGATGGATGAGCAATGGCCCCCCATTCTTTGGTGTTCCTACCATTGGGAGCTGTAGTCTGTTTCTATCCCTTGGAGCTGGTGAAGAATGTGACAGAATCACATTGTCATGGTCCCAGTGTTCAAGAAACTTTGTCATTTCTACTCTCTACAGAACTAATAAACCTGAGGGCGGTGGCGGCTCACGCCTTTAAATCCTGGTGCTGGAGAGGAAGAGGCCGGCCTGGTCTACAGAGCAAGTTCCAGGACAGCTAGGACTGTTACCCAGAGGAACCCTGTCTCGAAAAAAATGAATAAATAAAAAGAAAAGAATAAGCCTGAGTTAACCTGCTAGAAAGGCCACAGGGGCTACAGAGTGCTCAGAAGAGCCTAGCCCAAAGGAGAGAGCCCCCAGCTCCTGAGAGGCTCAGTCTGGCGCTCACTTGATACAAAGCTGAACAGATGCACAGTTTCTCCTTGCTCCTGGCTGTGGGGTCCTGTTTCACTTTACTTCCTATTGCATGAGACATCTACTTGGGGTGAAAAGGGTTCCTTGCCTTATATTTTGTCCCCACAATCCATTATTTAGGGAAGTCAGGGCAGGAACGGCAGTAGAGGTCATGACGGGTGCTGCTTACTGGCTTGATTGCCATGGCTTGCTCAGCCTGTTTTCTTATTCACCCAGGACCACTTGTCCAGGGGTGGCACTGCCCACACGCCTGGGCCCGCCCATATTAACCATTAATCAATGAAATGCCCCACAGGCCCATCTGATGGAGGTGACCCTCAATAGAGGCTCTCTCTTTCCCGACGACTGTAGCTCGTGTCAAGATGACAGCCAGTACGGATCCCTATTGTATTTCAGAAGATAGTTCTGTTGTGGGGGATAGACTATGACATGTGCTTAGCCATTCCATTTCCCCGCCATCTTTACTTTATTTGAAGCCAAGGGCCGCCATTATAGTTAGCCTAGGACACCTAAATGGAAATGCCAGAGGATATGTCCAGCCTTCTGAAAGTGGTTTTCCTTTCTGATTTAAATTGGCAGGTCCAGCAGACTTGGCTCTTATTCTCCCCAAGCCCCTCATTTCTTCCTTAAACACAGATTCCTGGAGATACAGCAGTTGTCTTCTGACCACGAGGTAAAGAAGCAACAGGAGAAAGGCAAAGCGATTACAGAGAGCAAGGCCTTCCTTGGTCTTGGAACAGCTGTTGGAACAACATGAGCCTAGTTAGCTGTTTCCAGGATTCAGGTTACATGCAAAAAAGCTTCACTTGTTGAAGCCACCATGACAGGTTTTCCTGAACGTCCTAGTCCCTAGTCTGTGTAGTGAGTAATAGGGGACCCTAAAGACAAAAATGGAGGCGATCCTTGTGCTTGGAAATTTAGAACTTGCTGTGCCCCAATCCTAGCACAGGTGGCGCCCAGAGTCAGGCAAAAAAATGAGTAATAGGGGACCCTAAAGACAAAAATGGAGGCGATCCTTGTGCTTGGAAATTTAGAACTTGCTGTGACCAAATCCTAGCACAGGTGGCGCCCAGAGTCAGGCCCCTCCCTGGGTAATAGGGGACCCTAAAGACAAAAATGGAGGCGATCCTTGTGCTTGGAAATTTAGAACTTGCTGTGTCCCAATCCTAGCACAGGTGGCGCCCAGAGTCAGGCCCCTCCCTGGGTACCAAAGGATTCCTGCTACACCTGTCTGGCCTAGCCTGCTGGTGGCCAAGATGTTCTGTCTGGGCTCTGGAAGGTGCTGGTTGCAGGTAACTCAGGAGGCGGCTACCGTAGGTCAAGTGTGGATGCTCCTAGGTGCAACTTCAGGTGTGAGAGGGCGGAGCTGAGGAGTTTGATAGGATGATCTCACTGCAGCTGCTGGCCGGCCAGAGGAGGGGTGCAGCCCCTTAAGGAGCAGTCACCACCCTGACCTCTTTGGCTCAGAGTTGGCAGTGGAGTGGGGCACCCTCTCCAGTTCCTTCTGGACTACATCTGCGAAGCTCTACACGTGAAGGTCCATCACCCGCCTGGCAGGATGAGTGCACTTAGCCCCATGCTGTGGATAAAACAACCTGGGTGGGTGAACCCTACCCACAGCCCTATCGTCAGCCTGCCTCCGCAGACTCTAATGCCTTCACGGAATGCAAAGTGTTAAGAGGGAAGTTGCTGGAAAGTCAAACCCAAGAAAACAGAGCAGACAGCAACATCAGTTTGTCTTCAACAGTAATGCCCCGTCTGGAAGCCCACGGCACAGTAACACCTTCTCTCGCCTACCAGTGTTCTTCCTCCACCCCGTTCCTCAGCTCACTCAAGTAGCTGAGAACATTTATTAAACAATGGGATGGAGAGATCTCTCAGTGCTTAGAGCACTGGCTGCTCTTCCAAAGGACCTGGGTTTAAATGCCAGCATCTTCCTGGCAGCTAATAACTGTAACTCCAGCTCCAGGGGATCTGAGGCTCTCCTGTGGACTCCGTGGGCACAAGGCATGCATATGGTGCATAGACAAACATGCAGACAAAACACCTAGACAGATAAAATAAAAGTAAATATTAAAGCCAGCTGGTGGTGGTACACACCGTAAATCCCAGCACTTAGGAGGTAGAGGCAGGCGGATCTCTGAGTTCAAGGCCAGCCTGGTCTACAAAATGAGTTCTAGGACAGTTAGGGCTACTCAGAGAAACCCTATCTTAAACAAAGAAACAAAACAAAACCTTAAAAAAAAAAAAAGACTGGGTTTATACATTAAATACTGCCAATTTGAACTTCTAGCTCCTGAAAATACCCACAATGCCACAGGACTTTCTTTTAAGATATCCTGAGTAGCTCTCTCTGTCCTAATAAACACCGAACCGTTCTTCCTTCTCCAGACGTAACATCATCCCCTCTGGCCTGTGCGTGCTGTCTGTATTCCAGATTGTAATCCTGTCCTTTGCTTTAGGGAGTGGTTGACAGGGAGAATCAACATGGTCTCCTGTCAATACCCAGGAGGAATTAAACTGCTGCCCATAGCCATCTGTATGAGCAATTATGGGATAATACCTTGTAAGTCATTCCCAGATTCTCCTGTGTGTGTGTGTGTGTGTGTGTGTGTGTGTGTGTGTGAACTCACATGTAAAGATCCATACTCAGAGCTTTCTTCTATCACTCTACTTATTTAGTGAGACAGCATCCCTGAGCCTGGAGCTCACTGATTGAGCTAGACCGACTAGTCAGCAAGAACCCAGGATCTTTTTGTCTCCATTACCCTTGTCCAGAAGACTGGGTTATAGATGCAGACTGCTTCTCCTGACTTTTCCATGGGTTCTGGGGTTCTTACATCCTCATACTTCCACTGTAAACACTCTTCTGATTAAGCTATCTCCCCAGCCTACCCCCAAATTCTTGGCCATGACACTATTCAATCATAATAAATATTTAATTTGCTTTATTTATTTACTTTCTTTTTGGATTTTTGAGACAAGTTCTCACTACATAACCTTGGCTGGCCTGAAATTCACTGTGTTAATGAGAAGGGCCTTGAGCTGGATACAAACCTCTTGCTTTTGCCTTCGAGTGCCCAGAATTATAAGTATGTGCCACTATGCTCAACCCATTTTAGGGCATCAGTTTATAAGGTCATTTGTGTATAGCAATAGACAGCAAACATAGTCACTACCATAGAATTACGCATCCTGTAAACAGGTGATTTATTTGGTTTGTAGTAGGTGTTTATGTGTATTATTAACTGTCAGAGGCACAGCAGTAACAGAGGCTGATGGCTCAGGAGGCGCCTCCCCCTTGTTCTCCTTTCTGAGTTGGCGCTATGCAGGCACGATGATGCTGGAGGCACAGAAGCTGCTGTGGGCTCTGCTGGCTGGCAGGGGTCAGGTTGCCCGAGTTCCTGCGTAAGGCAAGCTTACACCTAGAATGTTTGTCCCCAGAAAGCAGTGTGTGACTTGCAGGCAGTGCCAGATCTGGAGGCTCACAGCGTTTTCATGGAGATCATCATCTTGTTAGGATGGGCTGAGGTGAAGTAACTACCCGGTCTCTCCTGCTCGCACGTCTGCACTCACTCCATGCAGCTCACGAGTGAAGTTCTGTTTGCAAACTGTCTCAGTTATGAAGTCTTCTCGCTACCAGGGCTTCGCCTGATGCACAATTTGTGGGGTGCCTCGAGAGTCCTAGGGGACGTGGGTGATAGCGACAACAACTGGTTGAGAGAAGGGGTTCTCTTCAGAATACTCAGAGACATGGGGGTGAGGTGCTCCCTTGGGTCTGGGAACACCAAGTACTGTCTGTAGAACACTTGGGGTTTCTAGAGAACCCTCAGCTGTTTACCTTGCTAAGCCTTTGGCTTCTAGCAAAGCCTTCCTGGCCTGGCTTCCCTGACTTATGCCTGCTAGTAGACATAAGAACCACCACCTTTAACGGCTTTTAGACAGGAAACAGGTTATCCAGTTCCTTTTAGATTTTGGTTCATGGAAAAGACTTTCCTGTCCTGAGCAATCCTCAAGTTTTCTTGAGTTGGATCAAGAGGGCTCTAGTGCATCTGCCTCTTTTCCTTTCCTTGGACCTATTTGAACCATCCAGCCTCCTTTAGATAGGGCTGGCGTTAGAAACGTAGGCTCTTCCACACCATAGTTCTGCCAAGAGGGGCCGCAGAAACTGGGTTCCAACTTGTACACCATGAAAGTCATGGCCTCATCTCCACCTCCCAAGTCCTGAGCCAAGGGAAATCACTAGTGTGTAGAGTCCAGGGTTGCCTGAACAAGACACTGGGAAGGAAGGCCAGTTTGAGCAAGGTTTCAGCTCCTCCCATGCCCCAAATCATGGGAAGCCATTGCCCTTCCCTTTGAATAGTAACAAGTTCTGAAGCTCAGGGATCAAAGTTCTTGTTACACGTGTGATATGGGCACATGCATGTGTGTGAGAGAGCCTGTGGATCAAGGCCAGGACTGGGAGGCCCACAGATGCCAGCCCTTAGTTGTGAGGCCTCCGGGTACTCCTTCCAGAAGCTGCCCTGCATGTGTAAGCCTGAGGCTGGGGTTGGCCAGAATCTGGTCTGCCTCTCGGTGGCAGAGCTCCAACATGGTGCCGTGAGGCCCTGCCGTCAGCGCTGGAGCTGCCAGGGTCCTGCGCTTTCTTGTCCACGGTCTGGATTTGGCTCGGAGAATAAGGTGCGGGAGCTGGAAAACAAAGACAAGAATGAAGATGTAGGAGATTCGTTCTTTTTCAGTCGGAGCATCGGGAGCTGCCCCACTGTATTTGTAGATGCTAGCCTGTTTGCTGCCGTGAGAACTGTCAGATTGCCCTGGGGTCTGATTTGTTCTCCAATAGGAAGGGATTTGGCTACTGGCTGGGGAACTAGACTTTGAACTCTGGTCTTAGGCTAGCGATTTTGCTCGCTTGTTTGTTTTTAGATTTATTTAAAAATTTTCTTTATATTTGTGTGTCTTTATTTCTATGGATTTGTGCTGGGGGACAGGAGGAGTCATTCGACCCCCTGAGGCTGGAGTCGCGGGGGTTGTAAGCTACGGATTGTGTGTGCTGGGTGAACGTGTGGTCTCTGAAGAGCAGCAAGCACTCTTAACTGCTGAGCCATCTCTCCAGCCTCAAGGGTAGAGCTTTTATCCTAGGTTTTCCACAGTAAAAACGGGTACAGTAGTGACAGAAGCCTCTCAGGGCAATGGCCAGGTCAAATCTGACGGTGGAAGGGAAGAGGCTACCTTAACTCTCAGCGAATAGCCCGATTTCCAGCTCCTTCACTTATTCAACTTCTCCCCTCCTCCACATTCCAAGATGGGGACACGCTCCTTCCTAAACCCAGTTCCTCTTCTTCTGGAACACAGAGATAGACCATGCTCCTCTTGTAGATTTACACCTTCCACTACCAGCTGTGTCTTCTAGACTTTTCTTCTTTCAGAAGTGTGATACAGGCAGAACCGTGGGATGGAAGAAGTCATGCCCTCCTTTCGAGGCAGACAAGCATGGGGATGGTGTATTATTCTGGGGTCCTAATTAGTTTTGAATTACGCATGCCACGCCCCCTCTGGTAATAATGCAGTTGTCGGGTTAGTTCCTCTACCTCCTGGACTGTTAACGCCGCATCTTTGAACAACGCACGTGGCAAACGACTCCTGAGCGCCTACCTGCACGCACACTCCCCTCTCTGAACGATAGTACACCTTTTCCTGGCCCTAACAACAGTTACATTTTGACAGTTTCTATTCAAGAGCACTCTCAACCTATCTGAGTATGATGAATAGAGGAGCTAATTCATTCTGAACTTGTTTTGGGCACATGCACGGTAAGGCAAATATTTGTAGTAGAAAAAATGAACATGTGAATTAATGTACAAATAAAATAGAGAATCCATCAATCTGTGTCTCTAGTAACCAGCTCCTCCTTTCCCATAAGAGACTCCAGGCTGTATGCTAGTTCTATGGGATATCTTCACTCATATGCCTTGCTGTTGATCTTTATTAATATTAATATTATTTTTTGTTTTTGAAGACAGAGTTTGTCTGTGTAACAGCCTTGTCTGTCCCGGAGCTCACTTTGTAAACCAGGCTGGCCTTGTGGCCTCAAGCTCACAGAGATCCTCCTGCCTCTGCCTCTCCAGTGCTGTGGGATTGACAGCCACACTTTATTTACAGTGTATCCCTTTCTAATCTTTACTGTTGCTTCTCTCCCAATAAAGCTCTTTTGTTTGTTTTTGTTTTTGTTCTTTTGAGATAGGGTTTCTCTGTAGCTTTAGAGCCTGTCCTGGAACTAGCTCTTGTAGACCAGGCTGGCCTCGAACTCACAGAGATCTTCCTGCCTCTGCCTCCCGAGTGCTGGAATTAAAGGCGTGAGCCACCACCGCCCGGCATAAAGCTCTCTTAGGACTTCAGTCAGTCTGTGTGAGCCCTTATTCTCACTTCTTTGGCTGAGAGGCCCAGAACCTGCCAAAGCCCAGTACTCATAGCAGCCCCTGTATTTGTGGCCACTAACTGGAAACACCCACTTGGGTTTAGCATTGAAAGATATTTTGGACCTATTTGTTATAGCAGTCAGTATTATTCTGGTTAGTCTCGAAAAAATAATGGTAAAGAATACATGAAATGTAACTGCTAATAAATTGGTACACATAAAAACATGTTAACCCTTAAATTATTAGTCACCTTGTATAGTTCTGCCATCCAAGGTCATCACTATTGTACAGTGGTACCCTTTATTTTATTTATTTATTTAAGTTTTTTTTTTTTGTTGTTGTTGTTATTTTTGTTTTTGGTTTTTCGAGACAGGGTTTCTCTGTAGCTTTGGTGCCTGTCCCGGAACTAGCTCTTGTAAACCAGGCTGGCCTCGAACTCCCAGAGATCCGCCTGCCTCTGCCTCCCAAGTGCTGGGATTAAAGGCGTGTGCCACCACTGCCCAGCCTAGTGGTACCCTTTAAAACAGAGGCTCCTGAGACAACAAGACAACCTCAGACAAGGTCCTTTCATCTTGCCCTTTTCTCTCCCCTGTATTGGAGCCTGGTCTATCTATGACCACTCTTTGGAGATGTGAGACCCTTATTCTATCCAGTATGTCTCTTTAAAAGCTTATTATTATTATTATGATTATTGTATATGCGTGTTTTCCCTGCATGCATGTCTATGTGACATGTGCATGCGGTGCCCAAGGATACCAGAAGGCAGCCCTGGACTGTGAGTTGCCTTGTGGGTGCTGGGACTAGAACCTGATCCCTTGGAAGAGCAGCTAGTGCTCTCACCCTCTGAGCTACTTCTCCAGCTCCAGCAGGTCTCTGATGGAGAAACTACAAGCGACCCCCTCTAGCAGGTACTTGTTAGTTTATTCTGTACCCCAGGGGCTCCGCTAAGCTCTTCACATGAGCTGCTTTCATCATCGCCAGCCCGTGATGTAGGCGCTTCGAATTGCAAAATATCATCAGTGTCCCCATCTTAACCCCACAACAGACCAGTTCCACATCAAATGTGCTGCACGGCTTCCATGGGGACTTGGAAAGAACTTACCTTCCTCAGTGACTTGTAGCTGGGTGGTACTTTTGGAGCTGTTCTTAAGTGTGTCCTCAGAATTGGTGATTATGGCTCTTCCTTTCATGGATTTATGGTTCTTCTCAACTTCACGGAGCTGCAGAAGGAAATGAATTATTTATGCCAGCGAGGGGCATGGCTGTCCTATGCTTAGAGCCCTGGATCGTGAGCCGAGAGTGAGGACTGTGTCCGTAATCTTGCTAGTTACCTTCACCTGCCTCTTGTTGGTTCCATGGCTAATTGGAGACTGCAGCGTTTTGACGGGATATCTAGCCTTTATCTCAGGGTTCTCCTGTATCTGGCCAGGAGCCGGTGAGGCTAACAGAAGGAAGTCTGGGTGGGGAATGGGCGGAAAGATCCATGTCAGTTCCAGAAGCATGACAGGAAGTGAGGATGGCAGGACTCAGAGGTTATTAGAGTTTGCCAGAGAAGGAGAGAGAAAGAGAGTCTGTCTTGCTAGAGAGAACAGTCAGGGTATCTCTGGGCTGCTGAGAGAAGCTGCCCGTGTTTTAAGGAGACTGAGGAGACATCCTGGGCTGAGGATCAGCAATGTGTCGTCTGGCTATTTCTTTCAGTATTTACACTATTAAGATGACTAGGGTTTTTTTTTTGTTTGTCTTTTGTTTTTGGTTTGATGTGTGTGTGTCTGTGTGTGTGTGTGCATGTGTGCATGTGTATGTGTGTGTGCAAATGTGTGAGTGTTAATGACTGACTACAGAGGCTTGTGACTGCTAAGCACTTTCTCTACACTAAGCTGCACTGTCAGCCTCTTAGATGTTCCTACTGCACATGCTCGCTGTTGAACCCTACAGGGCTGCTCCCTGTAGGGCAGGATTTTGGATTTGCCACATCAGAAACCCATTGGGAGAATACACCTGAGATCACAGAGCAAATCCACAAGAAACAAGAACACCGCTAAGGATTTTGCTCCCGAGAGACTCACCGCTTGGATTTTCTTTCGCAGCTGGGCATTAGCTCTGGAGAGACTTTTTGAAACTGAGTTCAGGTAGTAGATGGCCAGACTAAAAGAGAAAAAAGCATACCTCCTATTTTCCTGTGATATTAGAAAATGGCAACAGCTCAGTGCTTTTCCTAGGTCCCGGGATTACCCAAGCTTTTCCTCTAGCAGGACAGAGCTGGCTCTGCCGTCCTAGGTTGTCTGCTCAGCATGGGGAGGGTTCTGGACACCCTCTCCATTTTATTGAGCGTAGGCATGACCTGCAAATGTCTAGTTCTCAGAGTGTTCAGTAAAGGTTGATAGAAGGAATCACCCCGATTCCACAGAGGTAGGGCGTAGCAGGGTTTCTTGTCTGCAGAGGAAGCTGCGAGTGTTTCCTGGGTAGCTGCCCAGTAGCAGGTCTGTGTCACAGTTATCCTTATCTCACGGGTGTTGATGGAAACTTGATGAAGTCATGCTGGGCTGCTAGACAGGCGCTAACCAGCCTGGAGGCCGCTGAGGATGAACACCTCCTTTAAGATCATCAGCTTCGGTCCATTAACTGAAAGCTACATCCCCCAGGTCAAAAGAATGGAATCTAAATTCTACTTCTGGCCCCGAGTACAGACAAGACATTCAAATCTGCTCTAAAGATTAAAGCATCACAATTTATTGCCAGTTTCCCTAGAAGTTAATCTAACTGGGTCTACCAGTCATTTGGACGGGAGAGCAATGTAGAATGAGGAAATCTGATTCATCTAGAGACATTCTGAGGAGATGGGAGGAATGATTATGTCCTCAATGAGACAATGTGCTTATACAGCCCTCACTTACACAGTTGTTACAGATCTCAACTGATAAACCTTAGGACTTTTTGAGATCTAATTCATAAGTATAATTTTTCTTTCTCTTCTTTGGCTACCAAATCAAATTCTAAACGTGCTTGCTCTGATACGCTGGGTGTGGAGTAAGGGGAGCATTTATCCATTGCTGATGGGAATGCTAACTCATACAGCCACCATGGAAGCAGTGGTGGGGGGACTCAGGGGACTCAACCTACTTCGGGTTCCAGCTATACCACTCCTGGGCATACACCCAAAGGATGCTCCAGCTTACCACAGAGACACCTGCTCAGCCATGTTCATTGCTGCTCTAGTCACAATAGTCAGAAACTGGAAACAACCTAGATGTTACTGTTAGCGGGTTAACGGATAAAGAAAATGTGGGGCACATTTACACAGCCATTAAAAAAACTAAATCGTGAAATCTGTAGGAAAACCATCCTGAGTGACGTGACCCATCACCACAAAGACAAATGTGGTACGTATTCACTTTTATGTGGATATCAGCTGTTAGGTCATCAATAAGCAAGCTACACTTTGTATAGCCACAGAGGAGATGTACAGAGTAAGGAAGTGGGTGGTAGCAAGACATTGGTTTGGACTGTCACTCTGAGACTGCCAATAAAGTTTAACCTTGAATTTAACTGGCCAGAATAAACCATAGAGGTTTTGGAGGACTCAAATAGGATAGAGAAACACAGGAAGGAATAGGGAAGGGCTTAGAAAGAGTCTTGGGCCTTTTAGATCTGGGAATGTGGAGAGGCAGGGTCAACTAACCATTTCTCCATCACTCTGTGGATCTATCAGGTTTTACCCCAATATCTGACTCCTGAGTTTTTATTGATAAAAGGATAACTTAGATAAATGCTTCATTGGGCAGAGAAGGGACTGATCTCCCTAGGAAGGGGGAATAGAACAGATAGTTATAGTTGGACAAGGTAGGGACCGGGATGGGAGGATCAGACAGGGATGGGGACGGAAGAGGGGGGACAATAGGGAAATATGGGGAGGGACATCTAAAACTAAAGACTGTTTGAGGGGCCAGATGGAAACAATACAGTAGATGCTTCCTAAAATATATACATATATGAAGCTGATCCAAATAAAATCATCTCGAGTGCTGGGATTAAAGGTGTGCGCCGCCACCACCACCAGGCTCTGTATCTGTTTCTTGTGCTTTTTCTTTGGATCTTTTTGTTCTGTTTAGTTCTATTATTACTTGTTCATTTTTGTTTTTATTTATTTTATTATTATTCCTTATATGCTTGTTTGTTTTCTAATGAGAGTCAGATGTGTATGGATTCGAATGGGAGGGGAGGTGGGGAAGAACTGGGAGGAGTTGGGGGAAGAGAAATCAGTCTATATGCTGGTTGGTATTTATTAACTTAAACTGAGGAAACCTCACCTGAGAAATTGCCTCTGCCGGAGTGGCCCGTGGGCATGCTGTGGGATGTTTTCTCGACTAATGACTTTTGTGGTGCCACCCTTGGGCAGGAGGTCCTGAGTTGCAAGCAGTAAGCAGTATCCATCTCTGCTTCCCAGTGTGCTCCTGCTTGAGTCCCTGTCCTGATTTCCTTCCTTGATGGACACGGGGTCATGTGAACCAAACAAACCCTTTCCTTTTTCATGTGTTTTTGGTCATGGTGCTCATCACAGCAGCAAACAACAAACTAATACAGCCCAGGGTCAGGCTGAGCTACCCTCTATGGCAGTTGCTGTGTCCTTACCGTATGAAGTACCCGAGAGAAACGATTTACAGGAGGAACGATTCTGTTGGTGGTGGTTTTAGAGTTATCAGCCCTCCTTGACAAAGAGGGTGTAAAATGGCTTTGTTATGGTGGGTGGGAAACATCCAGGGGTGCAGACAAGATACAGACCCCAAAGACACGTGTCCAGTGTGAGCCTGACCTGGTGTAGAATCACCAAGGACATGGTAAGGCGCACCTCTGGGTGTGAGCTAGGGTGGCTTCAGAAAGGATCAGCCTAGAATGCGAGAGCCATCTGAATGTAGGCAGTGCCATCCCATAGCTGGGGTGCCTGGGTTTAGTAGAGAGGGAACAGAGAAAGCCAAGCACCAACATTTTCTCTTCCAGTTTCCTAGCCAGCCAAGACAAGAACCGTTCTGCTGAGCCTCTGGAAGGAGAAGCAAAGTGAACCTTCCCTCCCTCAGGTTGTTTTTGCTGAGTATTGTGAATAGAATTTCCTCTGTTTATCCTGCAGGGAAGCAACTCAAGACTGAGGGTGTTTGAAAGGAAGATGAAGCTGTCAGTTCTGCTGACGAGCTGCTAAAACCCAGGAAAACAACTCCACAAAGCTTTAGGACGGTGGACAGTGGTGCATGTCTTTAGTCCAGCACTCAGGAACCAGAGGCAGATGAATTCATTGTGTTCAAGACCATCTGGTCTACCTAGGAAGCTCCAGGCCAGTCAACGCTACACAGTGAGATATCCAAACAGCCTAGGAAGTCCTTGAACTGACCAGATGAACTAGGCTTCCGCCCTCCACGCTCGTAAGCAGTAAGAACTGCTGAGGGACCCTCAGACAGTCTGAGCTGCTTCAGAGAGGCAGAGCTCAGCAGAATCCCTAGCAGAGCCCCTCTGACCGTTGAGCTGCCTGCAGGCTGTGCAGTGAGAGCCAGCTGTTGAGCTTCTGTGAGCTGCCATGCACTCTGGGGTGGGTTTTGGTGATGCAGCTGTCTTTGAACCATTTCTGCATCTGTTAGTAGCCTTGCAGCCGTACTCCCATACGTGATCCTAATCAACTCACTGGTCCACATAGTCGGACTTTGGTGCTGTTCTTAGAGGGTAGATGTTTGCTCACATTTCCCCAGGAACAGTGCCATGAAACACGCGATAATGGCGGCCACAGCGACCCAACAGTCGTAACTAATACATGCAATGACCAACTTCTTTCAGCCAGCCCCCCACTAAAGTTTCTGGAACTTCCCAAAGATGGTGCCAGCAGCTGGGGACCAAGGCTTCAATAGTGGTCCTTAAGAGACACTTCACATCCAAGCGTAACATACTCTCTGCTTTCTGAAAAGTTCAGACCCCAGAGCTCTTAGATATTTCCAGTCAGATAGGCTGGTTTCAAGTGCCCTGAACTCCTTAGTCCTAGACAAGTAGCTCTGAGGCACATTGTTTCCCAGAAAGACTCATAGCAGACTCATCCATACCAGAGATAACCATATCCTCCACCACCCCCACTCCCTGATAAAGGACTTACATTTGACCCTGTCTTAGGGTCTACTTCTGGGGAATCCAAACTAAGAGAGTGAAATGGGGAACCTTGTCCAGAAAACCTCAGCTGCTAGGAGATGTTCCCACGAGGCAGAGCCTGGGCCCTGGGTAACTTACAACATCAGCAGGATGGCTGGGATGATCAGGCCCGGATTGGCAAGGAAGGCAAAGATCTTGCCCAGGAACTTAGGAAAATCATGCTCGATGGTCTCGTGGAGGACGTCATACATTCTGTTTTTCCCACTAGAAAGAGGAGATGACACGTTGTGGCATTTGCAAAGATCCTGTGGCACACACAGTCATGTCCATGACCCCACGGCTCCAAAGCTGCTGCTCACTGCTTTTCTGAGAGAACCAGAGCTCTGCTCCAAACGGACTAAGAAAGAAGATCCCATGAGGAGCTGCCGTTCTGCTCAGGACAGACAGCTGGGGCTGGCTGTATAGCACTCATTAGCTTCCTGCCCCCAGGAACACACGAACCCTTAAACTACACCGCTCTTCTGTGTTTGATACCTCTTCAGCCAGAAAAAAGTGTATTTTCTCACATATTCTTCCCTTTTAGGGGACAGGCTCTTGTCATGCTCCCGGTCTATTCCTGAGCTCCTAGGCTGGAGGATGCTTCTACCTCAGTCCCAGGCAGCTGGACCCTTACACACACATCTCTGTGACAGGAGAAATGGTCCATGATTTAGTTACAAGACAAACACGGAGTCCTCTGGGCTCCTTGACCTGGAGGCAGCCCTCCTAAGATTAGTGTGGAAACCTCACAGCGCCTCTAGAGCACACCTGCAGTTAATCGTCCAACCAGGAAGCTGCACTGCCCCAAGGTGGGCTTCTGCACCATTTACAATAATAGGTTCTTTTCCTTCTAATTTTTTTTTTTAGAATTATTGTGAAGACTGACTCCAAAAATGCTCTCCAGGGACACCTGGATACTGGTGGCACTTAAATGGTAGTTTTGATGCTATGAAGTAGACTTAGGAATTTGAAGATTCTGGTTGAAATTCTTTTTGGGGGGGTTTCGGGACAGGGTTTCTCTGTAGCTTTGGAGCCTTCCTGGCACTAGCTCTCGTAGACCAGGCTGGCCTTGAACTCATAGAGATCCACCTGCCTCTGACTCCTGAGTGCTGGGATTAAAGGCATGCGCCATCGTCGGCGAGCTAAATTCTATAGAACACCATGAACTATCTATCATCTATCCTATCTGTGTATGCATGCATGTATGTATGTATGTATCTAGATATCTATGTATCTATCTACCTTTTTTGTTTTTCGAGTCAGGGTTTTTCTGTAGCTTTGGAGCCTGCCCTGGAACTTGCTCTGCAGACCAGGCTGGTCTCGAACTCACAGAGATCCACCTGACTCTGTCTCCTAAATACTGGGATTAAAGGCGTGCACCACCACTGCCCAGATCTGTCTGTCTGTCTGTCCATCCATCTATCATCTTATTGTTTAAAGATTTCTTTTTGTTTATTTATATATACATATACTATAGACACACCAGAAGAGGGCACCAGGTCTCATTACAGATAGTTGTGAGCCACCATGTAGTTGTTGGGAATTGAACTCAGGACCTCTGGAAGAGCAGCCAATGCTCTTAACCTCTGAGCCATCTACTACTACTTTTCATCTATCTACTTTTCCTGTGTATATGGATGTGTGTGCCTGAGCATATGGAGGTCTGTGGTTGACATCAGGAGTCTTTCTCAATTGTTTTTCCACCTTATTGGAGACAGGGTCTTCCAAACCCTGAGCTAGCCAATATGGCTGCTGGTCTATCTAGCCAGCTTTCTCAGAGAATCTTCTGGATTTGCCTTCAGAGGCTGGGATTCCAGCGGGGAAGCCACATTTACCCAGCCTTTATGTGGGTTCTGGGAACCTGGCTTGTGCAGCAAGCACTTTAATAGCCGAGGTGTCTCCTCTTTCTCTTTATGACTGCATTCATGTCCTGGCTCTTTTCACTAGAGTTGTACCATCAAATGTGACTACTAAGATAATTATAAAAATTAATTAAATGCCGGGTGGTGGTGGCACATGCCTTTAATCCCAGCACTCGGGAGGCAGAGGCAGGCGGATCTCTGTGAGTTCGAGACCAGCCTGGTCTACAGAGCTAGTGCCAGGACAGGCTCCAAAGCCACAGAGAAACCCTGTCTCGAAAAACAAAAAAAAAAAAAACAAACAAACAAACAAAAAAAAAAAACAAAAATAATTAAAGCGCAATTTTGAAATTCTGTTTTTTTAACATATATTTCGGGTGTCTGCCCACAGTCCCGTGGTGAGGAAGACAGCATTAGAAGAGTGGAGACGGGGTGCTCTCGGGACCACGGGGCTTTCTACTGCACGGGCTGAGCCTTCATCTCTGGAGATGTGCTCCGAGTCCCCCTCCTCTCTATCGGCAACAAGGCACAGTGCTCACACAGTCAGAGGGCTCCGTGAAGTCAGCAGGTGTGTGTCATACAGTGCTGTAGCCAGCAGCTTAGTTTTCTCTGTGCAAAGATCAGATTGACATATAATGCCGCAGGGACAGATCAGCTTGTCACCCTCAAGCTAAAATAGTTTTCTTTCTTTCTTTTTTTCTTTTGATATTTTTAAGTGGTTGGAAAAAAATCAAGTATAATATCTTGTGACATATAAAAACTGAAGTATGATTTTTTTTTTACATTTCAACGTCTATAAACTTCTGCTGGAACACAGCCGTGCTCATTCATTGGTAGAGTGTATATGGCTAAGCTAGAACGGCATTATATCACATATGATATACTAGTATACATTATCCTATAACAGCAGAGCTGTGCAGTTGCATCAGAGTCCATATGTGGCAATTTCATTGCTTGGCACTGTTGTGTTGCATGTCAGTAGTTCCAGCATCTAGGAAGCTGAGGCAGGAGGATTGTACAAACCTAGCCTGAGCTATGCAAAGAGGCTCTGTCTCAAAAAAATCAATCTGCAACATTTCAGTTATGACATTTCAGGTGTCATGCATATCACCATGTCATGACATTTATTTTTTTATTATCAGTACATGCTTATTATGTAAAAATAGTAAAAAAAAAAGAGAACTTCATATAGTATGCTCTTAAGTCAAAGTTGAGTGTTCATTATTTTGTCTTTGAAGTGTGAGTGTGGTGGCTGCTACTACAAGTACACATGGATTAGCATAATATGCGTGGACGGTGTTACAGCCCTGGAGTTAACCTAAGCCTGAGGGAGGCCACAGAGGGGGGAATGCCTTGTGTCCCTTAGCTCAAGTCCCCTTCTTTCATATGTAAAGCCAGCATCTGGGATTTCCCAAAACTTTCTCTGCCTTCTGTTCTCCTTTGATGGAGTCTCCCGCTTGCTAGGTAGCCCCTGTGGCTGCTGTCATTCATGGTAGAAATGAAGGTGTGAGCAGATGCGTGAAGAAGAGACTTTACAACAAATTCCTCTTACTCATCTCATCCAGTGCCAGGAGAGAGAACGCGCTCACGGCCATGATTGGTAGACCACTTTCCTGAGAGAATGGCATTGCTATCATTTAATTGATTAGCCACCTTCTAAAGTCCAGGCTTCCTCAAACTGACATAATGGCAACCAGATTCCAACATTAATTTCAGAGGCAACGAATCATACTCAAACCGTAGTAACTTGTAAAGTTTAACATATACATGATCAGGCACCTGCAGACAGACTCAGTTAACCTGGGCTGAGCATAGTCAGAGCCTCCTGCCTGACGGTGGCGCTATGAGTATAAATAAGTACTCTGCTCAGTGACCCTCCCAGCCTAAGCTTTCAGGACACCTTGGTTACCGCCACATCGCTACCTCTGTCTGCACTGGCAAGTGCGTGGTCATTTGGGGATTATCGGGGGTCCTTGGTACCTTTCCTCCTTTTTTGTCTCCCTCATTCTAGCCAGTTGCAAAGGCTGCTGTTGCAATTTCAACAAATCCAGAGAGAGGAGGATATAGTGATATTTTGTTTATGATCTAACAAAGTTTACCTGAAGATCAGAGTGCAAAGCTAGCTACACTAGTCAGGCATATAGGCCAGGTGGTTGTACACACACCTTTAATCCCAGCAGCTATACTAGTTAGCCACAGAGGCTGGTTAGTAGTGGTGCACACCTTTAATCCCAGCACTAGAGAGGAATATAAGGCAGAATGAGACAGTCTGAAGATTTCGTAGAGGTAAGGGCTGCTTTGCTTCTCTAGATCTTTCAGCATGAACTCCTCTGGGATTTTATTAGTCGTGCTACAGAAGGAAGAGTAAATCAAACTCATCTGTCTCCCTTACAAGGTAAAAAAAAAAAAAGGA
Source organism: Alexandromys fortis (assembly GCF_014885135.2). NCBI lineage: Eukaryota > Metazoa > Chordata > Mammalia > Rodentia > Cricetidae > Alexandromys > Alexandromys fortis. Next base: position 9,250,769 of record NW_026067902.1, read on the forward strand.
AAAAAGAAAAAGAAAACACAAAGACCTGAGCTGCAAACACAAACAAATTGCTTGGGAATTTGTGGGCAGCTCTTCTCTCCCACGACAGACACCGCTGTTCTTTCTAGACTCCATGTGCGCTAGGATTTCTTTTTCTCTTCTCTCAAAGGTGAGTGAATTCCTGAGTGAAGAAACTGAGACAGCCTTGAATGCACCATGTTGCTACTCTATAAAGGTGAGCAGCATGCCTTGGAATCCTGGCTGCCACATAGTGATCTAGACCTGCAGCAGATGTCCGAACTCTCAGCTCCCTGGCCACCCATCCTGCGCTACGATAACCACAGGGGGCAGACTATCTACTGTTAAAAGGTTATGCTTGTAACATCTAATATAGAAGTCAGCCACTTGTGGTTATTAAAAAATCAAAATTAATTGCAATGAAAAAAATGAGAAATGTGAAAATCAAAACAACTCAGATTCTATCTTATACCCGTAAGAATGGCCATGATCAAAAACACTGATGACAACTTATGCTGGAAAGGTTGTGGGGAAAAGGGAACACTTCTGCATTGCTGGTGGGAATGCAAGCTGGTACAACCCCTTTGGATGTCAGTGTGGCGACTTCTCAGAAAATTAGGAAACAACCTTCCACAAGATGCAGTAATACCACTTTTGGGTATATATCCAAAGGATGCTCAATCATGCCACAAAGACATGTGTTCAACTATGTTCATAGGAGCTTTGTTTGTCATAGCCAGAACCTGGAAACAACCTAAATGCCCCTCAATCGAAGAATGGATAAGGATAATGTGATACATTTACACAATGGAGTACTACACAGCAGAAAAAAATAACGGCATCTTGAATTTTGAAATGGATGGAGCTAGAAAATATTATTTTGAGTGAGGTAACCCAGACCCAGAAAGACAATTATCACATATACTCACTCATAGGTGGTTTTTAAACATAAAGCAAAGAAAGCCAGCCTACAAACCACAATCCCAGAGAACTTAGACAACAATGCGGACACTAAGAGAGACTTACAAAGATCTAATCTATATGGGAAGTAGAAAGTAGAAAAAGACAAGATCTCCTGAGTAAATTGGGAGCATGGGGACCTTGGGGGAGGATTGAAGAGGGGACGGGAGAGGCAGGGAAGGAAGCAGAGAAAAATGTAGAGCTCAATAAATATCAATAAAAAATGTGTAAAAAATAAAAAAAATAAGAAACTATGTTTCTCAGTTCTTCATTTCAAGCACCCAGTAGCTGCAAGTAGCCGCTTGCTACCATGCGTGGCATCTCCACCGTTACAGAAAACTTGCCGGATAGTTCCGAAGTTCCATAGCCACTTAAAGGCTAGCATGAAATTGGAGCTGGAATTTCCAGCCAGGACCCGTGGGCAGACTGCCTCAGGAGGAAAACTCTGTCCAGCAACAAAGAGTTTACCTGAAGGGGCCACAGTCAAAGGAGGGTGGGAGGGACATGACGGTGTAGGCCACCGGCAGCAGGCTGAGGAAGAGCACCAGCAGCAACAGGCCCATGTAGAAGTTGTTGGATCGTGAGGCCTTAAACACACGCTCGTGGGGCACGTTGCTGCTCATCACTGCCCAGCACTGGAAGTACATGGAGGTCAACAGGCGCAGGACATTGATGCCGACCAGTCCTGGAGCATAGAAGGAGCCCATCCTGAAAGGTCACAGACAGGATATCCGCTTGACCTGGTGGTAGGGCAGGCGAGGGGAGGCTAACAGAAGGTATTGTGGTGGGTGGATTAGGGACATGCAGTCAAGGCACCTTCCTGAAAACTCCAAGAGCAGAGACCTCTGGTTTATCTAAGATATTTGTCATCAGGCCGGAGCCATCCAGTCCCCGAGGGAGAGAGAGAGAGAGAGAGAGAGAGAGAGAGAGAGAGAGAGAGAGAGAGAGAGAGAGAGAGAGAGAGAGAGATCTCCGAGCACTACTGACTGGGACGCTGACCAGGATTTTACCACTGCTTGCCTAGTGGGTTTCAGCAGATCACAGTCTCTGGCCTCCATGAGCAGCCAACAGGCAGACGGGCTTGGAGACAGTCCGTTGCATTTTCAAAGTCTTAGGCTGCTACCATGCAGTCTCCAGAGGAGGAAGCTCCTTTCCTTTCCTTTCCTTTCCTTTCCTTTCCTCCCCTCCCCTCCCCTCCCCTCCCCTCCCCTCCCTCCTTCCCTCCCTCCCTTCCTTTGTTCCCCACTTTCCTCCTCTCCCTGCCCCATCTTTCTCATCTCTTCTTTCTTTCCCCTTTCTTCTCCGCCTTCCTTACCTCTTTGCTTTGCTCTATCTTTCTCTCTCCCCTCTCCTCCCCTGTTCTCTCCCCATGTCTGCTCTCTCTAGCTCACTGGTTAACTTACACTGTTCCGCGTCTCACACTGCTCTACTCTCTAGTTTTTATCAGAAACCGAGCTAAGAGAGCTGAGGAGATTTGCTGCCCGGCCCCCGCCCAAGCTCGTTGAGAGACAAAGTTGGAGGTTCTAGTTTCTTTGCTCCTCAGAAGAAAGAGACAACTCACCAGATCATTCCTTGGTTGAAGATCAAACCCAGCACGTTTCCACTAATATCAAACTCAGCATATGAGGGCTGGAGGGAGAGGAAGGGGAAGAGTGAGGGAGGGAGGAATGGGCGAGCAAACATTAGGAGGTTCCAGCTAGATCCTGTCTAAGTCAAGACAGCTCACCCCAAAATGTCTGCCTTGGGTTCAGGATTCTGTTATTTGTTGTTTTGTTGATTTTTGATAGTCTCACTGTATAGCTCAGGCTGACCTCAAATTTATGATGATCCTTATGCTTTAACTTCTCAAACTCTGAGATTAAAGCATCATACCCGGTAGTAGGGTTGTTTCTTTAATAGATTTAAAAGACTGTTTCTTTTGACATGTATGTATGTATGTATGTATTATGTGTATGTGTGTGTCTCTCTCTGTGTGTATATGAGTTTATTTTGAGATAAGGTTCACGTAGTCCAGGCTGTGCTCTTACTTGTTACATAGCTAGAACTTCTGATTCTCTTGCCTACACCTCCCAAGTACTGGGATTACAGATGTGAGCTATCATATTTGGTTTATGTGGCGCTGGGGATTGAACTCGGGGCCACTGGCATGCTAGGCAAGGATTCTACCAACTGGACTATCTCCCCATCCTTGTCTTCAACTTTCAAAGAGAAGCTTTGAAGCTTTTAATTAATTAATTTTTATCTTATGTGTATGGGTGTTTTGCCTGCACCCATGTCTGTGCTCCACATATATGTAGTGCCTCTGAAAGTCAGCAGAGGGCCTCCGATCCCCTAGAACTAATGTTACAGACACTGTTAGCTGCTGTGTGGGTGCTGGAAACCTAGGTCCTCTGCAAGAGCAAAAGTGTGCTTAACTGCTAAGCATCTCCTCAGTCCCCAAATTTGTGAAGTTATTAAAACTGAAGCTTTGCAACAACAACAAATTGTAATTGTATCTACCTCTTCAGGCAGTAACCTGACCCTTTTTTTTTTTTTTAATTGTTTTCAAGATAGGGTTTCTCTGTGTAGCTTTGGAGCCTGTCCTGGAACTCACTTGGTAGCCCATGCTAGCCTCAAACTCACAGAGATCTCCTGCCTCTGCCTCCCAAATGCTGGGATTAAAGGCGTGCACCACCATCGCCTGGCTTATTCTTTGTTTTGGAGAAGACTTTAGCTCTTAAGAAAACACTTAATCAATGTTTTAATCAGAAATTTACCTTAAAATTACAATCAAGAGAGAAAGCAAATGAAATGAATGAGATGTGAAGAATGAATTGAGACTCGAAACGAGAAGCTGACTTTCAAACAAGCACAGCAGACTCGTTCCCTGCCCTTCCTCTCATCTCCCACAGTCTGACGGGAGTTTGCAGGAAGAGCACAAACAAGTTCAGGTTTGAAGCTGACTCTTGCATAGCTTTGGTTCGCGACAGGAATCTGGAAGGACAGAGTTCGTGAGAGCTGAGTCCTCATGGTGTACTCAGGTCTGCTGCCAGTTTGTCCTGAAGTGGGAGAAGGGCGAGGGCACAGGAGAGGGAGGGTGGGCGACGAGGCGTGAACAAAGCGGCAAAGACATTTGATTTAGAGGCGTGAGGGGTGGATTTTAAAAACTTAAAATTTAAAACTGATGTTACAAAAACAGGCCTGGAGAGATGGCACAACTGGAAGAGCACTTACTGCTCTTGCAGAGGACCCGTGTGCAGTTCCCAGCACCTGCTTTAGGGGCTCACAGGAGCCTGTAACTCAGTTCTGGGGGCATCTAACACCCTTTGGCTTCTGGGGGAATTGCAAGCATGTAGGATATATATATATATAATCAGTCAATCAATAATATTAAAAAACAAAACGGGCTGGAGAGATGGCTCAGTGGTTAAGAGCATTGCCTGCTCTTCCAAAGGTCCTGAGTTCAATTCCCAGCAACCACATGGTGTCTCACAACCATCTGTAATGAGATCTGGTGCCCTCTTCTGGCCTGCAAGCATACACACAGAAAGAATATTGTATACATAATAAATAACAAATAAATATTTAAAAAAAACAAACCCCAATATTAGAAAGAAAAATCTTATCTTCTTGTTTTTGTGTCCCGCTTTAAAAAAAAAACTTCACTCCCAGGATTATGAATGTATATGTGCCTTTTAAAAGAAAAATCTGATTTATGTTTCTGTATTCAGGCTAGGTCTTGTTGCACCTGCCTGTAATCCCAGTACTATGGAGGCTGAGGCAGGAGAATTGCTGTAAGTTTGGGATATCTTGGGCTACATCATGAGTACCAGACCAGCCAGAGATATATAGAAAGACCTGTCTCAAAGTGAAACAGACAGCCAGGCAGTGGTGGTGCTCGCCTTTAATCCCAGCACTCGGGAGGCAGAGGCAGGCAGATCTCTGTGAGTTCGAGGCCAGCCTGGTCTTCAATAGCTAGTTCTGGGACAGGCTCCAAAGCTAGGGAGAAACCCTGTCTTGAAGAACGTTAAAAACAAAATCAAAGTGAAACAGACAAAACCCTGAACCTATTCCCCTAAAAACTGTGATTCACATACAATTAATTTATGTAGGTGAAGGGAGGGATACGGTCCTCTCCCCACCCACGGCTCATTTTTATATTTTGGTTGTGAGAGTAGCCTTTAATGGCTGAGCCATCTCTCCAGCCCCACAGCTCAGTTTTAAAACTGAGTTGTTTTTTTTGGTTTTTCGAGACAGGGTTTCTCTGTGTAGCCTTCGCTGTCCTGGAACTCACTCTGTAGACAAGGTAAAGCGTTTTAAATTTTATTTTATATTGCCTGTGTGTTTGTCTGTGTACCACACGTGTGCCTAGTTCCCTCAGAGGCCAGAAGTGGGTGTTGGATCCCCGAGGACTGGAGGTTCATATAGTTATGATCTGCCATGTGGGTTCTGGGAACTGAACCTTGGTCCTCTGGAAGAACGGCCTTTACTCTCAGCCAGTGAGCCATCTCTCTAGCCCCTACAGTTCATTTTTATATTATGCATCTCTTCCGTACTGATTTGAAACAGTTTCTTTATTAAGCTGTTTTCCCCTGGCTTATACCAGCCTCAGGGCTTTGCCCTCTGCTCTACAGGCAGGCCTGTTCATCCCATTTATGGCGCCACCATGTTCCTTTCTGGAATAGAGTCTCACTATATATCCCAGGCTGGCTCCATGCTCCTGGTCCTCTTGCTTTCTTCGTATGTGTGTGGATGTGAGTGTGATGTTTGCTTTGTGTGCATGTGTGCATATTTATATCACTCTCTGCTTCATTCCTTTGAGACAGTGGCTTTTGCCAAGCCTTAAGCTAGGCTGATAGCTAGCAAGCTCCAGCAACGCAGCGTTGGGATGACAGGTGTGCACGTGGCCCCTGTGTGGTTTCTACATGGCTGCTGGAATCTGAGCCCAGGTCCCTGTGCTTGTGCAGCAGGCACTCTTACCCACCGAGCTAGACTTCCATCTGCCAAGCCTGGCTTTCTAATAGACATTAAGGGAGTGGTCAGTATCGTCCCTTTTTCCTTTCTAAGCAGTTTCCCTTTATGTTCCATATGCTTATTTCCAGCAGATTTTATTATAACTTTGCAATCTTATAGAATTTAGAAGCTACTCTGAAGAGAGCAACGCTGTGCCCCCCTACCAAAGATGTCATCATTTTTTTTTTGGAGGGATTGAATAGGCTTATTTAAAACATCTTAAAAACGTATGCCGGAAACCCGTGACCCTTAGCGTCAGGCTCTACCGCAGGTCGGGTTAAGGGCTACATAGGTCGTCTTTTGCCAGAAACTCGGGTAAAGAGACTTCCTTTCCAAACCCAGCTGATGAACAGAAGAATGAGGTGTTGTGGAAGAGACACTCACTGGGCCAGTGAGTGGGCCTGGGGTCCTGACAATTCATAGACAGTCACGTGGTGAGGAAATGGCATATGCTTGGGACAAGCATTTTACCAGGCAGGTTGGGGAAGAAGGTATCTCGTGGGGAGGTGTTAAGAGTCGAAGAGGCTTCTCAAAGCATAATCAGCAGACAGGGAAAGGGGCATCAGGTTCTTGGTTGTTTTGGGATCTCTAAAATGCTTATCTGTCCTAAGGTTCCAGCCTTCCTCATGGGAGGTCATTTATACGCATTTATACCAGTCACCTGTTCAGGACTGAAGAATGTGGTTCTCCTTCCCCCAAACTGAATGCTTCCACTTAAAAAAATTAAAATAACTCTTTTTATTTCGGTATTTTATGTGTATTGTGTTTTGCCTACATGTATATCTGTGTACCACACAAGTGCCCGATGTCCATGGAGACCAGAAGAGGGTGTCTGATGCCCTGGAACTGGAATTACAGACAGTTGTGAGCTGCCACGCGGGTGCTATGAGTGGAACCCAGGTCCTCTGGAAGAGTGGACAGTGCTCTCAACCACTGAGCCACCTCCTTGGCCCCCATGCCCCCATTTTCTAGATGAAAGTCACACTGGGAGAAGGTTGTGCTGCTTCTGTGAATGCAGAGGACTCTCGGTAAACGTGACAAGCCACACTGCTTCATGGAACACAGACACAGAACGGACGAGGGTGCACCTGAATACGAACGCCAGAGAGGGTGGCGACCGAGCTTACTGCGGAATATACGAGAAAACAGCTTACAAAGCCAGCCTCCAGGTCCCAGCACCAGCAGTGATTCATGAAGCGGACAAAACACGCACGAAGGAAATCCCCCACCAAGATGGTGAGGTATGTCACCAGCATGTCAGACACGGTCAGCCTCATAAACTCCTGCAGGAGGAACAAGGGAAAAGAAGGGGTGCTTAGACGGGAGTTTGTTCACATCTCCCCTACTCGCCCGCATCTGTCTGTGTGGCCTGCTTTTTCCTGGCAGAGCGGCGAACAGAGAAAGTACCCCAGCCTTGGGAGAAGCCTCAGCTCTATAAATCACAAATTAGTTAAATAACTTTGGAATTATATCTGTGCCTTTAGGAGTCAGGAATATGATGCTTGCTGAGTTATTGGGGTGCCTATCTGTCATGTATGCAAATTGCCTGGGTTATTAGTAATGACCAGTGCTCTGTACCTCAGATCTGCTAGATCTGAGGGCTCACCCTTTGCTTTCCCCATCTGCTCTGGTATCCTGGTTGACCCCACTAGGACTAATGTGACCATCAATTACTTGGGACAGCTTCTTACTAATCAATTTTTTTTCTTGGAATATAGAGAAGATAAACCAAAGCATCACATAGCAGAATCAAAAGAACAGAGCTTTTTCTACTTACACAGGATATATATATTATATATTATTTATTATTTTCTCCTGGGAGAGAGGAGCCTAGTCCATCTGGTCAGTTTCAGGGTCTTCCTGAACTTCCTGAATATATATATATATATATATATATATATATGATTCATATGTATATGAATGATTTGTTTTTAACTGGAAGGATCTGCCAGACCTCTGTTATCTAACAGCTTTCTTCCAAGATTGAAATAGTCCATCCGGCAGGGAAGTTCCTTAAACAGGAAGATAAACACCTCCAAATGACTTCAGGAAGTCCCTGAAACTGACCAGATGGACTTAGGCTCCTCTCTCCCAAGTGTAACTAATAAATAAATAATAAAGTCTGCTGGGAGTCACTCTCAAGGGAGCGGAGCTGCAACGATAAGCTAAGCTGCCAAAAGGACCCCAAGCTCAGCTGCTGTGCAGAGGGGGTTTAGATCCGCTGAGGTGTCTGGAGAACTGCCTGCAGGCTGTGCCGTGTGCTCAGGTATCCACCTTCCAAGATGATTAAGAAATGCCTGCTTGACCCCTCTGGTGCCTACACTCCTTTCCCCTTCTCTTCTGCAGGCTTCCTTGCTCCACCTAATGTTTGGCTGTGGGTCTGCATCTTTGTTTTCATCAGTTGCTGGATGAAGGCCCTCTGATGACAACTGGGCTAGGCACCAATCTATGAGTAGAGGGGAGCGGGAGAGGGAGGGGACTGGGAGGAGAGGAGGGAGGGGAACTGAATGGGATGTAAAATAAATAAATAAAAAATAAACATTAAAAACAATGCCTAGGGCTGGAGAGATGGCTCAGTGGTTAAGAGCACTGCCTGCTTGTCCAAAGGTCCTGAGTTCAATTCCCAGCAACCACATGGTGGCTCACAACCATCTGAAATGAGGTCTGGTGCCCTCTTCTGGCCTTCAGGCATGCACACAGAAAGAATGTTGTATACATAATAAATAAATATTTAAAAAAAACAATGCCTATTTAATGGACATTTGAGTGTTCAGAGCTGTTTTCAAAATGGAAAGATCAAAGAAGGCACACCAAAGAACTGAGAACAAGGCACCTTTTCATAGAGCGTAGCTACTCACAATGCCCACAGCTGTCTCCCAGCAGGAACCCCTGGGCACGTCTGCAGGGTGTGGTGGTGGCCGGGGCGCACTCTCATTCCCACCTGAGGAGTTGTAATAGTTAAACAGGGTCCAATGAGTGATGTTCTTGATTTTCTCCTCATTAGAAAGCTGGAAGACATGGTGATGGGAAGTTGGGAGGAGCCATGCATAGTTCAGCTGTTTCCATGGGAACGAGTAAAACTAGCTCCAAGCCTGCCGTTTGGTTTCTCCCTTCGCACTGGACCATCTTTTAAGAAATGAACTTCTCAGGCTTTCAATCCACCAAGAGAAGGTGCAATGGGCTGAAACCCCTGGATCTTTTCCACAAAGTTTTTTCCCTAACTAGCGTCCATCAGTCCGTCCACCCATCCATCCATTTCTCCCTGTTAGCATCCACCAATCCTCTCACCCATCTATCCACTCAGTTGTCTTGAAAAGAGTTTATTCAGGGTATAGTCTGTACATACAAGTGAGTAGTGACATGTGAGTGGCCAAGAGAGGTTTCTCTCAGTTAGTTCATGGTCTAGTGTGTAATAGAGAGACCAACTAGGAAACAAAGTGGTTTGAGCTGTGAACATTTTCTCCGGGGACCGAGGAGCACCCACATCAGATAACAGGGAGCACAGAGGACTTCTTCAAGGCCGTGACACCTGGAAATAGTCAACTAGTCTCGGAGAAAGGCAAGAGGTAACTGTATCCCAGAGTCAAATGTGAGGCCCAGAAGGGTGGGAACACTTTCTTGGGGAAGGAGGGAAGCCAGAGAGGGGGACTATGGACCGGTGCCAGGCGCTCGCGTTGTTAGAACCTTCTAAAAATTTCCTATTACCTCAGGGGAAAGTTCCTGCAGAAGGGTAGCGAGGTAGATGGACGAGGAGACTCATCGGTCCCTCCACTGTCTCCGTTCCTTTCCTTTCTCTCTATCCTCTAGTCATCCTTCGGTTTCCTGTTGGCACCAGCTGTTCCTATGCTTCCTCCAGTATCTGCTGCCACTCCCCAAGCTGAGGATTTGAGGTCCTCCTGTGCTCTGACACACTTCCTTGGACTTGTTCCCGCTGAAACATATTTCCAGGCATACTGTATTGAATGAGTCTGCCTCCTGACCCCGAGCATGAAGCCATTTGGGACAGGACTGTGTCTCATTCCCTGCTGTACCCAAGGACTAAACATGCCTGACAAGCACGGATGAGCAGTTTGGTCAACCATGACATCCCGCATCAGTGGACAAGTACTTGGTTATTGACTAGCTATGACAGCCATGAAGCAACATGGGAAAACCTGCATATAAAATATTAAGAGTTCTGAACGATACAGACATGATGAGGAAAAAGACAGCCTAGGAAAGAACTGGAGCAATTGTTTGCAGCTGAGGCCTTTGTATTATGGGTTCTAGAGATATCTCCGTTTACTATTCCTTCCTAAACTGCTAACATTTATTTAATTAATAGAAATGACGCTCGGTGAAGTTACTCTATTATAAAAGGGAATACAGGGGACAGCAGGCACTGTGGCACGGGTGGGCTTCACCTTAAGGTGGACGTCGTCCATGAGGGCCAGGAGAAACGTGTAGAGGTTTCCCAGGAAAAGAGCAAAGATGCGGCCGAGCTGCCACTTCAGCCCGGTGCGTGGGTGGTAATTCTCCAGGGCGGCGATGGTTTCAAAGAGAGGGGGACAGAACATCCCCAGCAGAGACATCACGATCTCCACCTGAAAACATCGAAAGGAGGGGAACTTTGAAGTAAAAGATAAATGAATAAAGAAGTTTAAAGTTGAGGGCTGGAGAGATGGCTCAGAGGTTAAGAGCATTGCCTACTCTTCCAAAGGTCCTGAGTTCAATTCCCAGCAACCACATGGTGGCTCACAACCATCTGTAATGAGGTCTGGTGCCCTCTGCTGGCCTGCAGGCATACACACAGACAGAATATTGTATACATAATAAATAAATAAATACCTAAAAAAAAGAAGTTAAAAGTTTTAGAAAAATGAATTTTAGATAGCCACACTCAAAAAAGGATATAAGACAAAATTTTAAAATCATAATTCAATAACTCTAAATATAAAACAAAGATACCATTGCCTAAAATTAAAAAAAAATCAGAATGTATACACTATCTAGCTGAGACCCTCTCCTAGAAAAACAAACTCCACGGTATATTTGAGTCAAGTTACTGAACGACAAACAAAGCAGTCTTCCAGCAACAGGAATAAGGAACATAAAATTAGAGTAGCATCAGCCTTTAAAAGGTAATTACTTTATTTATTTTTTATACATTTGAGTGTTTTGTCTGCATGTATGTATGTGTATCCATGATGCTTTGTGCCTGCAGAGGCCAGAAGAAGGTGCTGGGTCCCCTGGAATTGGAGGTACAGATGCTTGTGAGCCCCCATGTGGTGCTGGAACCTAAATGTAGGTCTTCTTCAAAATTGCTGTCAATCACCGAGTAATCACCTGTAATAGTTACTTGTTTTGAGACAGGGTCTCACCATGTAGCCTGGCAGCCCTGGAACTCACTATGTAGACTAGGCTGTCCTTGGACTTTCAGAGATCCTCGTGTTTCTGCCTCCTGAGTGCTGGGATTAAAGGAATGTGCTACCGCGCCTGGCTTAATTTTGCCTTTTAAAGCAAGGTCTGGGACTTAGACTATCAGGGACTCTGCTGAGTCGTCAGACTTATGCTGACAGCGGAGAGATCCCAACACTTCCCCTCAGTCCCGGCTTTACTGGAATGGCCCATCTCACCTCGTTCCTTTCGTACCAGCTGGCGTTCTTCATTTTGGAAAATTCCTGGGACCGCTTCACCACAAAGTAAATGAGGTACCCACTTCCACACAGACAGCAGAGAACGAGAAAGTTGGCCAGGACACGGAGAAATCTTGTCAGGTGGATATTTTCCTCTTTGTTACTCTCTTGTTCATCCACTATAGATTCCTTAGCAAGTAAGAAGGAGATATGAATAACGTCAGGCCAGGAACCCAGTTACTATGGTTGGGAATCCCTGAGAATACTTTTCTGTCTCTCAATAAATGATACAGAAGAGGTGATGTAATACCCCATAGAGGCTTATAGATATTTTTTATAAGAATATAACTTTACTGTTATTGTTATCTTGGGTTTGGTTATTTTGTAATAATGAAAGCTGAAATTTACTGTATGCTAGACATGGCATCAAATATTTTCCATAAATTTTCTTTCTTTCTTCCTTTCTTTTTTCTTTCTTCCTTCCTTTTGTTGTTTTAAACCAATAGACCAAATAAATTCAAATTTGAAAATTAATTCATTTAAGTTTTTTGTTATTTTATTATTTTTATGTGAATGCACATTTTGCCTGCATGAATGTCTATGCCTGTCTGTCTGCCACAGGCCACATGTGTGCCTGTGGAGGCCAGAAGAGGGTTCAGATCCCTAGGTACTGGAGTCATAGACGGTAGTGAGCCACCATGTGTGTTAAGTGAATGAAACCCAGGTCCTCTGCAAGAGCAACCACTGCTCTTATCTGCTGAGCCATCTCTCCAGCCCCCTCAGATTAAAATTTAAATCTTGAGCTCTCAGGTACAGAAGTTGTCAAATATCCTATAAAATTTACATAGTGAACATTATTAGCCTGAAGTCCATGTTTCTATCTCACTACTCACCACTGCCATTATTGCATGAAAATAACCATAGGTAATATGTAAGTAACTGTGCATGGTTTTGTATCAATAAAGGTTTATTTATAAAAGTATCTGGATTTAGTCTCCAGGCTATATTTTGCCAGTTCATGTTCTTGGGGTTTCTTAATACTGAGTGCTGGTTTTGTTTGATTGTTTGGTCTTACATTTTTTTTGGTAGGGGGACTTTATTGATAGACATTTATGTTTTGGTTATTATTATAAATAGAATTTCAAAATCAGTTTGTTTTTTGTTAGTATAAAATACAGTTGATTTTTGTTTGCTGTTTGTGTCCTGCGTTAGTAACTAGGAAGACCTGTACAGTAAGGGGCAGACTAGAAGACATGGTTTCCTGAACTGAGTGCTTGGGATGAGACCTCTTTGCTAATCCCCAGTTACTGATTTCTCTGAGGTTTAGCTAACTCATCAGGCAGTTAGTTATGTTAGCTTGCAGAATCCTCACATCTATCCTGTTTTGTGGAGGAGGCACAGAGGTCTTTGTGTTCACAGATAAGCATCAGGGAAGCCAGGAATGTCTATTGAAGGGGAACATGTATAACCTCTTTTCTGACCAGATACTGGGAATGGAGGTGGTTAATAGCCTGGTGACTTTTGTGTTATCTGTACGACCAAGATTCCACTAGCCCTCCTCTAGACCCTTAAGATGTCGCATGTAGTCAGTCTATAGAACCCATCTTGGAAGCTGTCACGTGTGCTTTACAAAGACTTTCAATGTAGTCCTGTTTTAAGCTGTACTTTGTATATGGGATTGGGTTATTTATCACCAGGAAAAAATTTTCCAAATCATTCTCTGCTACATATGCCTAAAATAAACTACTGGGGTCAGACTCTTGAAGTCTGAACCAACACTGGCTACTGAGCAATCCTTGCTTCATGTAAACCCTTACTCTGCTGGCTTGGTGATCGCAGACTCCCCACAATTATGTATGTGTATTGCCTCTGCTTTCGGTAAACAATGCTGTCTTACTGATAGTTTTAAGAGCTTCATAGGCAGGGCACGACCCTTGATCTGGTCTAGAGGAAGGGTCATAACTGTTCCAGCCTTCCCCCACCCTGTGGTTGCAGATGGCCACAGCCCACTTGCCGAGAGATAAGGACAGAATTGAATCGGCTCCCCATCCACAGCCTGCCAGGTGAACAGGACTCAGGCCCAATAAACCCAGTTAGTGGGTAGTAAACTCAAATTCTTTGCTGGCAGTGAGCAGAAGACCATTTCTCCTCCCGGGGAGGGCAGGGTTAGAAAGGGAAAATGAAAGGGAGCTAAGCACAACTGTTGTACAAGCCAGTGCAGGCCTGGGAAAGGCAGCCTGCCAAAGCAGACAGGAGGAATACACAACTATCAAGAGCTTGGAATCGAAGCCAGGTATAGTGGGATAATTTTCCAATTCTAGCACTCAGAAAGCTGAGTCAGGAGGATCACAGGGTTTCTCTGTAGTTTTTAGGGCCTGTTTCGAAAAACAAAAACCAAAAGAAAGGAAGAAAGAAAGAAAGGAAGAAAGAAAGAAAGAAAGAAAGAAAGAAAGAAAGGAAGGAAGAAAGAAAGAAAGAGAGAAAGAAAGAGACTTAGCCTGGCCCTGCCATGAGCGTCTTTTTAGAAGGTGTATACTGACACAGCTCCTCTCATGGCTGATCTGGAGACCTCATTTCTGCTCACCCAGCTGAGGAAAGCTTCCCAATGGCTGGGGGCACCCAGAGATTCCTCAGGAAGGAGGGAAAGCCCCAGGGTCGCTACCTTGAAGCTGGTGGTGATGGAGACATATTTGTTGTCGGCCGTCTCTGAGTTCCCTATGAGGTAGTCCCAGCTGGTGAACATCTTGAAGCTGAATGTGAAGTTGTCGCTCTCCCCCTCACTGGTGCTGCCTTGGGTGTTGCTGGCCATCCTGGAGGACACATGTCACTGATGTCACACCTGCCTCTTTTCTGCTACATCAGCCACCAGAATCCCTGGCCTAAGTCAGTCTTGGGCACAAGGAGAAGACGACACACAACGGAGGGACAAGCCAGGGAGGACATTAGCTAGGTCAATTTTGTTTACAGTTGAGAACTGCTCTCCCCAAAATTCCCAGTTCCCTACAAGCACCCATGGTGTGTGTTGGAAAGTGAGTCTGTGAGATGTAAGACACCTTGCTGTGTTTTTTGCCCTTGCTTTGGTTTCTGGAGGTTTGACTCGGTTGTTTGATACGGTCAGAGAACTTGGGAACTCCATTCTCAAACAGAAATATGTCTTTCTAAGTCATCTAATTTTCTTGGTTAGAAGTATGCATTTTTCTGATACAAAGCTCAGTAACTTGGGCTGGGATGTCTCCACTGTTAGGAGCACTTGTTGCTCTTGCAGAGGACCCAGGTTCTATCTATTCCCAGCACCTACCCGGTAGCTCACAACCGTCTGTAACTACAGGTCCAGGGGATCTGATGCCCTCTACTGACTTCCCTGGGCACCACGTACACATGTGGTACACATACAGACATGTAGTTAAAAGTGCTCATACACATAAAATAATAAGTGTTTTTTCTTTTATAAGTGTTTTTAAAAACTCAGTAACTCTTGAGGATGCTGGTTAGAGGATCTGGGTGATATTTCCTTTAGCAAGTTTGCATGAAAGCACCCAGATCTTCCTTGTTGGCTACCTGTTTTGATCTCCCTGACCCAGCCTCTCTGTACTCCCTGGAGCTCAGCCCTGTGGGAATCACAGAATTCCAGTCGTGGATTCCATCATAAAGTGTGGGGGTTTTCTGCTCCTCCCTAACTTTGTCTTGCTGTTGACTGGACTTGCTCTCTCACTGGGCCTAGGTAATTTTGGTTCATCACAGAAACATTCCACAGTCATGGACTGGACTAAGAATATGAATGAAGAGGAACAGATAAAGCTGGGGGAGATGGATTTGTTGTTAAAGTGCTTGGTACAGGCAAGAGGACCCAAGTTTGGAAGAGCCAGGTATGATGGCACCTGTCTGCATCTCCAGTCTCCAGGGTCGGGGAGGTGGACACAGGTGGATCCCCAGAGCTCACTGACCAGACAACCTGGCTGAACTGGTAAATTTCAGGTTCAGTGAGAGCTCCTTCTCAAAAAATAAGATGGAGAGTGATTGAGGAAGACACTTATATACATTAAAAATGTATAAAGGCCAATCTTGACCACAGAGGTAGAGAGAGCTGGGACCAGAGAGGATGCCATGGCTAACCACAGCCACACAATTTTTTTTGGTATAGGTGTATTTATTTGTTTCTTTATAAGTGATAGGATTGGCATTTTTATTTACTTTTCCTTCTAAGGAGCCCTGGAGAGAAGAAACTGGCAGAAAACTTCCATCTTCTAAGATTCTATACTCCCTCTCACACTACAGTGGCCCTTTGCTAGTATGGGTAATTGGATGGTTTATCTAGATGGGAATTCTAGAATTGTTTGCTGCCTTCGGGTCTTTGCATGTGTGCTTTTTCCACTCACATTTTACACTTCAAACTTTCAGCATAACTGGCTCTTCTCTGCCTCGTTTAAAGGAGTTTCATTCCATAAAGCTCATCCCCAGAGTTTCACATATTATCTGGCTTATCACTTATATTTCATAATCTGCATTTACTTGGTAGGATCATGAATACTGATTGTATTAGATCTAGAATTGCCCAGGAGACAAGTCTGTGAACATGATAGTGAAGGGTTTTCTAGATTAGGGTAACAGAGTTGGGAGGACCCAACTGTCGGTGACACTGTTCCATAGACTAGGCTCCTGGACTGTATAAAAAGGAGAACGCTGAAGTGCAAGGGACTAGCGGTCATCACTTTGCTTCCTAACTGTGGACACAATGTGACCAGATGCCCCAGGCTCTTGTTGCCAGAACTCCTCTGCCATGATGGAGAACTCATATAAGCCTCTGGCCCTTAAGCTGCCGTTGTCAGTTACTGTGCTTAGCAGGACACCAGGAACTGCTAGGCTTGTAGAGCTGCCTGTTTGCTGCCTCTCAACAAAGTAATTCCCAAGAAAGTAAATACACGTAGAGGAATCGAGGAGCATTGTTTGAATGAAGAAAGATCGCAACCCACAAACAAGGGCTGGAGAGATGGCCTAGAGGTTAAGAGCACTGATTGCTCTTCTAGAGGTCCTGAGTTCAATTCCTGGCAACCACATGGTGGCTCACAACCATCTATCATGAGATCTGGTGCCCTTTTCTGGCCTGCAGGCATTCATACATACAGGCAGAGTACTGTACGTATAATAAATAAATCTTTTTTAAAAAGCCCTACAAACAAGACACTCATACTTACGATCTGATGACAATCATCAAGCTGTAGCCAAACACGCTGACCCCCACCATAAAGTAGGCCATGGGCAGCCTGTACCTCAGCCACCCGATGGTCCTCTGATTGTTGTAGTAGCCATAGAAGAGCGCAGAATATTTCATGTAGCCCTGTAGGAGAGACACGCAAAGTCTCTGGGTTTGTAATCTCAGGGGCGAGAGCGACCGCACACTTCCATTCTACCAGGGGTTTCTGTCTCGGAGTTTTAACGCAAGTCTACAGAGAGGAAGAATCCTACATATTCAGTTCACAGTGTCTCCAGAGGCCATCCACAGTCCTTGTCTGTTCTTTCTTCATTCTTCCACTGCACAGAGTACATGGAGATTCAGGCAGGAGAGGAGAGCGCGTGTCTGTGTGTGAGCATGTGTGCCCAGAATACACACTCAAGAACACACAAAGCTCCAAGCTATTGTGTTCTATAGCCAAGTTCTTTTTTGGGAGTGGGGGTTGGGGAGGGTGCGGTTCAAGACAGGAGAGGATGGATAGAGGGTGGACGAAGATTCCAGGGGCGCCCACTAGCGGGATACTGAAGCACTGCAGCCTGCTGTGTGCTCAGAGACCGCTGACTTCAGAATATGGGGCGCTCACTTGGGAGGACTTAGACAGTCAGCGGCACACTGCTCTTTTGTAAACTCGATGAAGGACATTGGCGTTAATGCCACTGGGAATGGGAAACAGGGGCAGCCAAAGTACGAGAGGGACATGCTCCGGTTTTTTTTTTTTTATGAAGTTCACTTTGGCAGCAGAGAAAATGGATGACGATACCGAGTACACAGACACAAGGCAGGGCATCCTGAGGGCAGCCGTGGCACAGGACAGACAGGAGGGATGGGAAAACGTTGGTTTGCTACAAGGGTCCTCTCTGAAGAAAGCATCGCTTTTCAACAGCTAAATGCAACATTCGCATTATCTACTTACTGCTAAGATGTTTCCCTAGGGTCCCCGGGGGCAGTCTGACTGGGTACCTCGGGAAATCGCTCGGATCGCCCCTCCATTTCTGAGGGGGACTGATACTTGACTGAGAGGGACGGACACCGGCTCTATCGTCACAAAATGGAAGCGCATTGATACCAAGGTTTGTACCTCAAAATCCCAGAGGACGGAGAAGTCCATGGCTTTTTCTTCCTCAGCTCTAGGCACTGTCTTTCTGGGAATGCTTCCATAGGGCATGCCCATCAGCACCTCACATGGGGACGGATGGCAGAGTGTAAGCGGACAAAGCGGGAAGCATAACCCCAAACGCTTTAACAAATCCCAGCTTCTTCTATCTGATGACCCTCCTCACACCCTTTCGACAAAGATAAGAACCCGCCCAAACTTACAGATTGATTTAGGATGGATTGGTTTTCAAAAAATATTTATTTTGTTTTTTTATTTATGTGTGTGTGTCTCTGGAGCTGGAGCGGCAGGTGGTTATGAGGCACCTGAGGTGACCCAACTCCAGTCCTCTGCAGGAGCAGTAGATACTCAACAGCTGAGCTCTCCTTCCAGACTCCAGGTTGGCTTTTGAAAAAAGATTAATTTTTTTCTTCAATACTGTCTTTCCGCTTATCATCTTATTTTCTCCATTAAACTTTACAGTGCCCATCTTGGAAATCTCCCAGTCTGCTAATTTTTAACTAGTTATGTTATAGATTTATTGTTCTTGTGTCGACATAAATCAGATAGTAAGTGTGTAGAGATTTGTTGCCAATGTTTGTTTATTCAGCGACTGTAACCAGCTCCGTAGAATCTTATTTAAAGTCGAGCACTTTTTGGTCGAATACATGGATTTAGGGGCTTCTGCGGTGATATTACTTATAGACAAGTTGTATTTTTTAGTAAAATAAATACAAAATATTCAATTTTTGATCTATTGGCTACAGGAAAAATTTCAAAAAATGTTGGCAGATACTAAAGGTAAAGACATATGATAGATACAACTCTTAGTTTCTGCAGCATCGGTTTTGATATTTCACTACATAAAATTACTTTTTTTGTTAATTTATAGGTTTCTGATTTCAGATATGTTCCTCCCTCCTCTCCCTCCCCACCAGCCCTCTCTGGGTCTGGATTTGCAGTCCTGGCTGGCCCAGAACTTGCAATGACCCTCCTGCCTTTACCTCCCAGTACTGGTACTGCAGGCATGTGTCACCCAAGGTCTTCTGTTTCTATTTCTCAGATTTCAGTTTATACTGTTATTGGGAAATACATTACACATAAAGCAGCATATGTAATACATAGGGACAGTCAGTCATAATGATGAAACTTCACTACTTTTTATTCAACTATTATATAGCTTTTAAGAACCCCACAGAATTGGGGCTGGGGAGATGGCTTAGTAGGTAAGAGTCCTCGCTGGGCAAGCATGAGGGCCCAGCACCCATGCAAAATGTTGAGTATAGTCGCAAATGCTATGACGTCAGTGCTGTGTGTGCTCTGTGTGTGTGTGTGTGTGTGTGAGAGAGAGAGAGAGAGAGAGAGAGAGAGAGAGAGAGAGAGAGAGAAAGAGAGAAAGAAAGAGAGAGAGAAGAGTGAGGAGCAGACCGGAGAATCACTAGGCCTGCTGGCTACCTACCTAACTCCAGGTTCAGCGAGAGAACCTGTCTGTGTTCCCCTGCTTGCTTGCTTAGTCAGGTTCACACTCTGTAGCCCTGACTGACATGGGGCTTGTTTTGTAGACCAGGCTGGCTTTGAACTCATAGAGATCCTCCTGCCTCTGCCTTCCCAAGCACCGGGATTAAAGGTGTGCATCACTGTGTCCAGTTGACAGACTCTATCTTACCCATGGCAAAGTGATACAGATCAGGAAATCTTATGTTTCCCTCTGGCCCCTGTACATGTGCACAGACACACATGTGCTTATATAATACACATGCCCCCAACACATTACAAACAAGCAACAGGAACCTTGTAAATCTCCAGAATTGTGCCCTGTTCCACTTCATCAGAGAGCTCATCTCCTAACTGCTTCCTTATTTTTCCTTGTAATTTACTTCCTTTTGTTTAGTTTTGACTGTTTCTCACTTTTTCTTTCTCAGGGTAAAAAAAAAATAAATGTGATCTTAATTTTTTTACCCCTTTTAAGTACAGATGAAAGGCAGAAACGTGTTATCAGTATGTTAGTTCCATGCTTTGTACAGAACAACCAAGTGAACAACCAAGGCAACTGACATAAATACCGAATTCAGACGGAGCTGTGCATTGTGCAGCACGCTTATAATTCAGGTGTCAGGAGGAATGAGGCAGAGGGATTGTGAGTTTGAGGACAGTCTGGGCTTTATTACAATACCTTATCTCAAAAGAAAAAATTGAAAAAGAATGAGAGATTATAGCTAAATAGAAAAAGAGCACTTGGAAAGTGTAACTGAAGTTGCTGGCTGTAGTAAAACCTCAACGCTCTCTGAAGGCACTGGAGATTCTGTCCTTACCTCTGGGATGATGACTAGACCAAATATTAAGCCAAAAAGGACGAGGTTAACTCCATACATCCATCGGAGAAAGATGAAGTATGATGCCACCGAAGACCCAAAGTGACCTGGGGCAGAAAGATGGCATAGTGAGATGTGTCAGCATGCCTGCAAAAGTGGTTTTCACACCAGCCTGTCAAATAAACACCCAGAGCTCGATTTCCTTGTTCCAGTGAGATAACCTGAAACTGTGGGTAACTGAGCTACCTGAGCTCTCACATCAGAAAGTGAGGAATCTGGATTTAAATCTGGTTCCTACACTCATCCAATGCCCACTTTCCCTCCCATGCAGCAGAATCTATGAAGCAATCTAACCAGAAGGCCAAGTATACTCAGA
The DNA here is from genome assembly GCF_014885135.2 of Alexandromys fortis. Classification (NCBI taxonomy): domain Eukaryota; kingdom Metazoa; phylum Chordata; class Mammalia; order Rodentia; family Cricetidae; genus Alexandromys; species Alexandromys fortis. The sequence goes on from NW_026067902.1 coordinate 9,271,344, forward strand.
ATCTAAGCCTTGGGAGACTTCTCTGAGGAAACCAATTAAAAAAACAGTGATGCTAAAATACTGACTTTCAATGTCCTTGATCTTCATTTCCCAGGGAATACACTGAGTCTTGAAATTGTCAAAGTCCCTTTTAAACTTGATCCATTTCTGAAACGAAACAGATAAAACCTTCAGTCACCAACATGTTGACCTTAAACACCACGGGGCACAGTTGAGTCATGGGGGATGCTGAGGAAAGCGGGGTAATGGTTTTGGTTGTGTGTGTGTTGTGTGTGCGTGTGTGTGTGTTTGTGTGCATGTGTGTGCGTGTGTGTGTGTGTTTGTGTGTGTTGAAATGTTGAAGTAAGGGGGAGAGAGAAGGGAATGGGCTTAGATGCTAAGGGCAGGAAGCCTGGCCGCAGCAGGGGAGGGTGCTGGGAGAAGCAGGGCAGAGGCAGTGGGGGTGTGGGGACAGAAACATTTGCAGAGCTAGGGCTATGGCTACAGCACAGCGCAAGTCTGTAGTGTGGAAGACAATTCAAATCCGGACATTTTGATATGAATTTTAAAATTCTGCGTACATTTTTCTGGGCCCTCTGATACAACTCTCTCCATATTAAAACAAAAAAAAAATCAAGGAAAAAGAAAGCTCACAACTCACTCACATTCACAGGGAGTCAAGAGCCCCGGTTCACTGGAAGAGTTGCTGAACTGTACAGAGAGATATTGGCCCAGGTCTGCTCATCCTTTTCCTGGTGAAATCACTGACTTTGCTGGGCAGAAGGGAGTTAGAAAAGAATTCCTCCTTCCCTTGGAGTGCTCTGGTTTGGAGCTTGAATGTTCCCTCAAAAGCGCATGTGCGCAAGGTTTGTTCCCAGAGAAGTGCTACAGAGGGATGGTGGAAAACTTAGGTCGTGGAGCCTAGTGGGAGGTCTCTAGGTCATTGGGTGTCCACCCAAACTGGACAGCGAGACCCTAGTCCTCTTCTCCCCCTCCCGTTGTTTTTTTCATCTTCTGTCTCTTCCTCACCCCCTGTCTGAGACAGGGTCTTGTTATGGATCCCAGGCTTCCTGGAACTCAAGGTCCTTCTCCTGAATGCTGGGGTTCTAGACATCATCACCACATCTGGCCTTCTCTCTCTCTCTCTCTCTGTATCCTGGACACATGGTGTGCAGTGCTGCTTTGCTATGGGATCCATAGACCCAAAGTAGCAGGGTTACTCATAGGTTAGGAAACTGTAAGTGTGAGCCTAAATATCCGGCCCTCTTTCTGAGCTATCTCGGAATATGTTACAGTCACACACACACACACACACACACACACACACACACACACACACGAGAACTAGATATAAAATTGATACGCAAATCTATACCTTCCCACATACCTTAATAACTAACTGTTATAGAAATGGAAAATTATACCATTTACAAAAGCAACTAGGATATAAGCTATGTAGAAATAAACTTAAAACATGGAAAAAATCTATATGACAAATCATACTGAAAGATGGAAAACCTTGAGACACATAGTATTCTGGATACAAAGAATACATAGATCAAATCACACCAAGGATCTAAGATAATTTGCACTCACACACGTAACTTTAAGAACTGAACTCATGAGTGTTGAGAGTGGTGGTCCCCGAGGGGGGTTGGGCAGGGTGGAACAAAGAGGGAAGTTAATCAGTGGGTCCTGGGTCAGACGTCTGCAGTGCCGATTGACAGATGCCAGCGTTCTGTCTATCATAAAAGGCTACTAGAAAAGACTAGGAAGTTTTCACCGTAAAGAAATGATATATGTTAGAGAAGATGGATTTATTTAACCTGGTTAATTAATTTATTTAGTTTATATGATGTACAATATACATGTATGTATATATATATGCATGGAATACTATCCCATTCATGCTACACTGTTAATATTTAATTATTTAACTGATACATAATGCTTCTTGTGCTTTTATGTATCAGTTAAAATACAGTTTCAATCAAAATTTTCATGACCCATTTTGGAATCTGGCAAAGTGATTTTAAGAATGAATGTGAAATCATAAACAAGGGAAGAGTTTTTCTTACGTAAAATATTTATTTATTTGGCATCCCAGCTACAGTTTCCCCCCCCTCCTCTCCTTTCTGCTCCTCGGTCTCCACCCCCCTCTGTCCCCATCCCCCAATCCAGTCTTCCTCTGTTTCTGTTTAGGAAAGGGCAGGCCGGCGTATCAAGTTGCAGGCATACTGAACACCTCCCTACGTATTAAGGTTATGCATGGTGACCCAGTGTGAGGAGTAGGGTCCCAAAAGTCAGTTAAAGAGTCAGAGACAGCCCCTGTTCCCACTGTTAGGTGTTCCACAAGAACACCAAGCTACACAGCTGTAACATACATGCTGTGTACCTAGGTCAGTCCCATGCAGGTTCCCTGGTTGTTAGTTCAGTCTCTGTGGGCCCCTATGAGCACAGGTTAATTGATTCTGTGAGTTTTCTTGTGGTGTCCTTGACCCCTGTGGCCCCTGCAATCCTCCCTCCCTCCCTTCTGCCGATTCCCCAGACTCCGCCTAACATTCAGCTGTGGGTCTGTGTCTGTTTCCATCAGTTGTTGGATGAAGCCTCTCTGATGACATTTGGGCTAGGGACCAATCTGGTCGCTGGAGAAGGCCAGTTCAGGCTCTGCATCTGCTATCTCTAGGAGTCTTAGCCGGGGTCATCCTTGTAAACTCCTGGGAGATTCCCTTATGCCAGGTTTTTACCTGACCCTGAAATAGCTCCCCGTTTCCAGTAGTCTCTTTCAGTCTCTTCCCTTTACCTCCCTCCCCCACTGCTCATGTTCCCATCCCCACTGGCCCCCAGTTCACTCACAAAGTGTAAGCAATTTTTTTTCAAATTTTATTTTATTTTATTATTATTATTTTTTTATTTTTGAGACAGGGTTTCTCCGAAGCTTTTTTTGGTTCCTGTCCTGGAACTAGCTCTTGTGGACCAGGCTGGCCTTGAACTCACAGAGATCTGCCTCCCGAGTGCTGGGATTAAAGGCGTGCGCCACCACCGCCCAGTTTAAGCAATTTAAAAACAAAAAACAAAAAAACAAAACAAAACAAAAAAAAAACAAAGCTAAAAGGAGAAAGCTAGAGCTGTCATGATGTTAAATGGTTCTTCATAAAAAAAGCCCCAGACAGGCTCCGCGTAGGAACTAAATGAACGAGGAACCATAGCTTTTAAATCAGAGGTAATTAACTACAATGAAGAAAGGATACCTCAACAAGACCCACACAAAACACCAGCCACTTGAAGCAGGTTCTGACCCAGCTCAATAAAGCAGTGCTGCCAAGCCCTTATGGGGACATCACTGGTTATTCTCATAACCCTGATGATCCCACAGCTTGGCTGTATTTTCATCAAATCAAGATGCCTTGATTTGAGTGCTGCCAGACAAAATAAATACCAGTGATCTTAACACCATTCATTCTGGGGCTTTATTTACTGTAGAGGAAACACATCTCACACACAATGACGTTCCACGGATAAGGGTGGAGTACTTGGTAAGGGGCAGCCGGCTCCCATCCCTGGAGGACTCAGGATGATCTGCCGGACCCCACATTCAGAGTTCTAAGGGGAACCTGGCACTGATGGCCAAGCTGGCAGGTGTTTGTGGTGGTCCCTCTGTGCTCGCGCTGAGCAAGCTCTCCCAGGCTGTTGTCTGAGGAGCCCCCTTACCTTTGCCATCAACATCCTGTAGGCATACAGGTGTTTGCCCTGCCCTTTCCCCAAGGCTCCTTCATACTTCTCCACGAATGCCTGGGCTTCCCTGGTCAGGAAAGAACATGCAGGAGGTGAGGAGAGACATGAGCTAAATCAGAAATCTAAACCGCGAGGCTGAAAGTCTCACATGTTTATACCCTAAGTTAGCATATCCATTTTACGAAATGCTACATTTTATCCACCAAACTTCCCCCAAAGCCACCAATGCCAGGCAAGCGTTTGCTACTGATAGGCACGATTTTGTCATTGCTCTCCAAGACTTTGCCCCTTGGTGTTACATCTGTGAATAAACTGTACTGTGACAGTTTGTTATGATATATATTGTATACATTGATGGCCATAAGCTAAGTAACCTATTAAATCCTCAGCTTTTTTTGAAGCAAGAGCCTTTTAATATTTACTCTCACTAATTTCGACTACACAACTATGATCACCACGATGCTGAACATAAATTTGAATATGTTAAAAACAAACTAAGAGCTGTTAGTCTCACTAGACGTGCGTCTGGTGCTCAAGAGTCGCAAGTGGCTATTGACTGCCATAGCCGCTAATATAGATGTAAGAGATTTCTGTCACACCAGGAGCTTCTGGAGGTCAACGCAGCAGGCAGGAGTCTGGGGCACTGCAGGGAGCTGAGCTGTCTTCCTTGGTCACATGGAAGACTGCAGCAGAGTCAACTCTGCCTGTTAGAACCACTGTCAGGATTTTGGGAAATATTATTTTCTAGGGTGTGACTTTTGTTTACGCTGCATTTGTTTAACTCTGTGAAGCTGTGATTCTTTGCCTGTCTAAAACACCTGACAGTCCCAATAAAGGCCAATAGCGAGGCAGGAGCAAGGGTAGGCGGAGCTAGCAGGCAGAGAGGATAAATAGAAGGAGAAACACAGAAGGGAGCACGAGAGAACAAGGAGAGGCGGACATCAGGGGCCAGCCACCCCGCTACACAGCAAGGCACGGAAAAAGAAGCAAAGAAAGGTATACAGAATTAGAGATAAATAAAAGCCCAGAGGCAAAAGGTAGTCGGGTTAATTTGGGTTAAGAAAAGTTGTCAAGAAACAAGCCAAGCTAAAGCCAGGCATTTATAAGTCATAATAAACCTCCGTGTGTGTGATTCATTTGGGAGCTGGGTGGCAGCCCCCCGCCCAAAAAAAAAACACCAAATTAGTAAAGCATCATACAACACAGGGTTCATACAGTGTTGATGTGGCCAGAATCTTTTCTTTGGTTTTTGAAATAATGTCAAGCTACGACTCCCACATCACTCTCCATAATAATAGGAGTTTAATTTCAGCATGAGGAAATTTGTGTTTGAGGGGAGTCTGGGAAAATGAGATTTACACAAAGGAAGGGGGAATGTGAATCACCGTGGTTGAAAATGGAGATCAGATTTGGGGTACAAAAGGTAATGGTGGGGAGGACCTTTTTCTAGTAGATAACCAGAAAGTATGCATTGTGAATCCTGGTTTAGCTCAGAACTACACAGATATTCAGGAATAAGAAAATATTTGGACCAAGTGGTAGTAGTACATGTCTTTAATCTCAGCAATTGGAAGGTGGAGGCAGAGGCAGGCAGATCTCCAGGTTCGAAGCCAGCCTGGTCTATATAGTGAGTTCCAGGATAGCCATGGCTACACAGAGAAATCCTGTCTCAAAAAACAAAACAAAACAACACCTCCCCCCCCCAGCAAAACCCAAATGGTGTGGGACAATTCTATATTCTGTCAATTATATTTTAAATAAATGCTGATTGGCCAGTAGCCAGGCAGGAAATATAGGTGGGACAACCAGACAGGAACTAGAGGTGGGTCAATGAGAAGAGGAGAATTCTGGGAAGGAGGAAGCCCATTCTTCCGCAGTCCTTTCCCAGCCTCAGAAGAAGGAAGATGTGAGGCAGAGGCAGGCGGATCTCTGTGAGTTCGAGGCCAGCCTGGTCTAGAAGAGCTAGTTCCGGGACAGGAACCAAAAAGCTACGGAGAAACTCTGTCTCGAAAATAAAAAAAAAAAAGAAGCAAGATGTGACAGTCTTGCTGGAAAAGGTACCGAGCCATGTGGCTAACATAGATAAGAATAATAGACTAATATAAGTTACAAGAGTTAATAAGAAGCCTAAGCTAATGGGCCAATCAGTTTATGATTAATGTAGACCTCTGTGTGATTTCTTTGGGACTTAATGATTGTGGGAACTGGGCAGGACAGAAAACCCTGACAACACCAAAATCCAAAACCAAAACCCAGAAGAAGAAAGGAAGGAAGGAAGAAGAAAATATTTGGTGTGCCAGCCTTTCATATGCAATGAGGGAAAGGCTGAGTTGGAAATAAGAGTCAAATGGCATAGTTAGGGAGAGGTATCACAGTTCAAACCCATACCAACAGAGCACCGTTCCCTGTGCTTTAGGACACAATGACGTGCCTGCAGGAGAGACAGACCTTTATACTTGCTGCACGAGTCATTCAAGTGAGAGACAGCTGCATGGGGGGGGGGGTTGTGGGTGTTTAAAGCAGACAAGACAGTTGCCCTTGCTGAGAAGGGACATCATAGACAGTTCCCGGAGAAGGCATTTCTGTGTTGGATCATGAGAGAGCAACCCAGCACATGGGGTAGGGCACAGGGGAGATGGCTGTAAGCAATGGAAGGCCTGGGCACAGATTGATGCCTGTAAATCTTAAAGGTTGTCAGGCTCTAATGCATCTCTCTGTGCCATGCTTACAATGGGGAGGCTAGAAGGTCAGATCTTTCCTGGTCAGTCCCCACCAGGGCTAAGAAGAGGATGGCACACCCCTTCTCTGCAGAAGACAAGCGTCCTCAGTAGCCATGAGAAACATTGCCCACAGCCCACTCACCTGAGCTCCCTCAGCTTCTTTGCCATGGGCCAGGGTTTGTTCCTCATGGTGGAGATGAGCTTCTTCTTTTCTTCCACCTGCTCCAGGATCTGAGCCAGCTCCTCCTCAGACAGGGAGTCTCCAGTAGAAGCACTGGAGGCTAAGGAAGTGGACCTAGGGGCAAAACCATGGCAGATTCAGGTGACGGTTAGAAGGGCTCTGGACAGGGGAGGAATTCATAGGAAAGATGAGCAAGATCTTTGACACTCAAATTGTGCTTGAACAATGATTTTCCCTGGATTCCTAAGTATTCTAATGCACATAATGAGTATTTGTCTCTCTGATTTTTCTTTAAATTCACCTATTTTCTTGGGTTGTTTTTTTTTTTAAATCATAGTGTTATAACTACAATAAAAGTTCATTAAACAACAACAACTCCTTCTGGTCAAGAGAATGGACTCTATGACCTGGGTGGAGACTTAACATTCCAGTTGGGCAGGGTCAATCTCTTGACCTAGGGACCACACTTAGGAAAGTGGGCTTACCATACACCATGCTGAGTAGAATTATTCCTTCAATTCAACAGCCTGCCCCTTTCATCCCCTCTTCTAGGTCTCCAGTGCAATAGCTTACCTGGCTAGAGTCATGCACCTTATTAGTCTGCTTGAGTTTTTTTTTTTTTGTCTTTTTTTTTTTTTTTGCATTTTTGAGTTATCTAGAAAAGTATTGATTTTCTTCTTCCTCTTTTCCAACTGTGTTTCCCCTAGCACTTTGAACTTACCAAACATTTGGGCTTCCTTATGCTTTCTCTGAAGTCTCCCCTGACACCATGGGACTGCTCGTCCATGTGTCTGCCTCCTAGACCATCTTCAGTGGCATGGCTTTCCCCTTCCTCTCCATTCTCTGGGTAGCAGCTGCGGTGTGTAGTTGGCCCGCTCTGGGGTTATTTTAAACCTTAGTAACATTGCCCTTGAGTTTCCATTTGAGCTTATTCTTTAATTCTTTTAATAATGAGACTAAAAATCCCAAGAAGGGACCTTGATTTCCCCTGTGTCAACAGTTTGGTAGAAGCCTTCGTTGAATGTAACATACTACTGAGAATGATCAATGAAATCTAAGTGCACCAGTTGTACGATGTTGAACTATGATCAGAATAGCTATTCATGAGCCCGGGCTCCAGTCAGGGAAACTCTGAGAAGTCCTGTTCAGTGAAGGGCCCAGAGCAGGTGTGTCCTAGGCTGGGGACACTTATCTCACTCCAGCTCAGAGCTGGGTTACAGATAAGTCAGCAAGAGCATGAATTGACACAAGACCCTGAGGGGCCCTCTGTCACACCAGAGACTTCCTATGGCTGCAAACCTCAGCCCAAAAGCTCACAAAATTGGCAAGTTTTTTTTTTTAAATACCAGAAGAGGGCACCAGACCTCATTACAGATGGTTGTGAGCCACCATGTGGTTGCTGGGAATTGAACTCAGGACCTTTGGAAGAGCAGGCAATGCTCTTAACCGCTGAGCCATCTCTCCAGCCCAAAATTGGCAAGTTTTAATTAAAGTTTTTTGGAGGGGGTGTTTTTGTTTGTTCCTTTGTTTGTTTTTGTTTTTTGAGACAGGCTTTCTCTGTAGCTTTGAAGCCTGTCCTGGAGCTCACTCTGTAGATTAGGCTGGCCATGAACTCACAGAGATCCGCCTGTTTCTGCCTTCCTACTGCTGGGATTAAAGGCCTGCACAACCACTGCCTTGCCCAAATATTCTATTAAAAAATCTTTTTGTACTGCTTCACACTCTAATATCATGATACTCTTCATTTACAGTACATGTCAATTCCGATATCAAATTTCCATCTTAAATGTTTGTTCTGGATTTGTAGTTTGTAAAATAATAATTGACAAAGTAGATACACGTACACAAACTGCTTTAGACAAGCTTTAACAAACTTCTTCTGAGCTGGGCGGTGGTAGCGCAAGCCTTTAATCCCAGCACTTGGGAGGCAGAAGCAGGTGGATCTCTGTGAGTTCGAGGCTAGCCTGGTCTACAAGAGCTAGTTCCAGAATTCTTCCAAATCAAGTGATATACAGTTATTTTTCTTTGATGCTTATATCATTATCAAAATATTTTGATTCCAAAGTCAGTTAAGGTCAGTTTCAAAACTCTATTTGTTGGTCTAAGTTAGATAAATTTACTAACTTAGTTGCATTAATGTCAAATTCAGATTACACATTAAATCAAGGAGGAAATTCATTTCTTCGGTCTCCCTGGCCACATTCCAAGTGCTCAGTGCCTAGTGGTTATTGTACTGGCTAGCACAGCTACAGAGAACTTCTGCAGAGAATGCCCATGCTATGCCCCTCCCCGTGCCCTGGTGATACTGGCTGCTCAACTAATACAGGATCCAAATTACTGTGTGTGCTCGGTGCATTCTCTGTGATAAAGACACAATAGCTAACAGGGCAGGCGAAAAGAGTGTGGAGAAAGGTTGCATGTAGCCACTGGAATGAGAACACCCCCCATATGCTATATTCTTGGTCCCCACTCAGTGGAACTATTTGAGAAGGATTAGGAGGCTGGAGGAGGTGTGTCATTGAGGGTGGGCTTTCACTTTTCAAAAGTTCAAGCCAGGCCCATTGCCTCTCTCTTTCTGCTGTCTGTGGAACAGGATGTAAAGTTTTCAGCTACTGCCCTAGAGCCATGCCTGTCTGCTTCCCACTGTGATGATCATGAGATCACCTTCTGAAGCTGTAAGCTCCCAGTTAAATTCTCTCTCCTGTAAGAGTTTCCTTGGTCACGGTGTCTCTTTGTAGCAGTAGAATACGAACTAAGACATTATGTTTGGAAAACCTTAATAAGGCTCATAAAAAGATTAACCGGAACTACTACTACTTCAGGTTTTGAAGATCAGTTTACAGAAATCTCTATGAGTTTTAGCTTCTTAACTCTTGGAAATTTGGATGCAGAAAGCCTAGCCGTAGGCACTGTAGGTCATACCTCACACATTCCAAGCGATCACTGTCATTGGAGCTTTGAATGATGTTTTCCCTCATTGGAGGGAGTTGTCATTGTTTGTGTAAATTCTATCTGTTCTCCAGATACTTACTGATATGCTCACCTTCTCCTTAGAGGAAACACGATGCCCCAGGGCCCCAGTGGTACAACACTATCAAATCTTGTCTTGTGTGCACATTCCTCTTTGCCTTGTCTTAATTGAGGCTCATCTTTCCTCCTGGGCAATCAGCATCTGGGGAACCAGGGCTGAGTATTTTCATCCCCGTCATGGCAGCCAGCTAAAAATGGCACTGTTGAGTTCTTGTCTGTAAGTCCTTCTATTGTGCATGTCATTTAGGGTATGGGTTTCTTGTAAAATTTAAGATGCTCAAGGGCAATCAACAATGCATTTAAGCTTTAAGGTGTAGCTTAAAATGGTAGGGCATGTGCTTATAATGGGAAAGAACCTGGGTTCAATCCTCGGGCACAACAAACAACCAACCCAAAGAAAAATCGAGGCATGGTGGCATGTGATTATAATCCCAGCACTGGGGAACCAAGACCTGTTAATCCTGTGCAGAAGCACAACTCCTGAACACAGACAAATGTGTTGTCAGCATGAGGTGTGTGCATCTGAGTATGATGCACAGGAGGCCAGAAGGGAGCACTGGATCCCTGGAGCTGGAGTTAGAGGCTTTGGTGAACTGTCCAACGCAGGTGCTGGCAACTGACCTTGGGCCCTCTGGAAGAGCAAGCAGTATGTGCTCTTAACCACTAAGCCACCTCTCCAGGCTGGAATGAAGATATTCCAAAGAGACACTGTGCCTTTCCCTTTGGTTATGATATTATTGAAACAATGGACCCCAGGAATTAGAATTTCCAAGGAATCTCATTCTGGGAGAAGCAAAAGACTGAATCCTGGTGCCAGCAAAAGATTTCACATCGTTCTCAGAGTTCATCAGACCACCTTACAGGAGAGATTATCGGACCTGAACCAATGATGGGCGGGCCATGCCTTGGCCAGGACTGCCTAGTTATACTTACCCCCTGCCCTTTATTTAAACTTAAACTTCATGTCAGGGCCTCCAGATAGACTTGGGGTGGAAGGGATAGTGCTACTGGACCTCTTTGTTCCTCTTCCCAAAATGGTTAAATTTTATAAACCCCTTTCTCTTCTTATCTCTTATTGAATACATCAGGGTCCAGGCTTTGGCCCTAACTAACTATGTCAGCAATATGAGCAAAGAAAGCTTGCTGGAACCCAGAAGGAACATCGAGTGTTGGCCATTACCCTGATTTCCATGGCTGCTTCAAAAGTCTCCCCCATCATCGTCATAAGGGATTCTTCAAATATCCCCAGAAGCGAGTAAATCATAGACTATCTCTAATGAGTGACAAAGAGAAGTCACCAAAAGCCACGAAATGGAAGGAACACGACCAGTAGATTCCATCAGTTGCCTGTCTACTGCCCCATACACTAGCGAAACCAAGGACTCCAGGTCAATTACCCAAATGCCCATAGCCTCAGAGCTGGCAGAACTCTTGAAGTTCTAGACGGTCATATTTCTAGAAGTGAGAAGGGTACATGCACACAAGGGGTAGGAGTGTGTGTGATCCCTGTACGACTTCCATATCCTGTGTCATTCCATTGTTTTCAGCTGGAGTCAGGAATCTTGAGATGTTATCTCTACTCTGGCCCGGGCCACCTCCCCACACCCAGAGCTTCACTTGCAATTCAAGCTGCTATAAAGAATAGTGTATGGGGGCCGATCTACATACAATGGCCTGGGAAAGTAGGAGCAAGAGCAGGAGCTACTTCTCCCCAAAAGTGAAAACCACCCCGTGCCAGGGCATGGAAGGGGATAGCGGAGTCGAGGGAGAGTGTCCCAGTGTGAGCTATAACACACCTGGCTTTCCTCAGCTGCTCGTCTGTCTCCTTCCGCCGAGCCTCCCTCTCCTTCTTTGGAGGTGTTCTCCGATCCTTGAGGGAAGTCCTCTGGTCCTTCTTCCTCCCCTGGGAAGGTCTCTCCACCTTGACTGGTTTTTGTCCCCTAAGCCCCTTGTGACAGCTTCCATGTTCCACCTGCCTCTTCCGGGAAGACCCTGACCTGGGGCTACCCTTAGTTGGCTCCTTCCAGCTAGACTGGGCTTGGTGCCTGTCTTGGGGATGTGTAGCTGTGGAAGCTTGTTTCCTTGAGGGTCTCCTTGATGACTTGTCACCTGCAAAAGCAGAAAATGGACAGTGGTGGCTCCACAAGACTCAGCCCACGAAAGCATCACTCCCTTGTAGGGGCTGGGCAACAAAAATCCAACGTGCTTCCTAGAGCCTACGAGCTCTGTTGAGCTCCGAGCATGATGCTCTCAAATATAGAGAGTTGGTATATTGAGAGCTTTATGCTGAAGAAAATTGAGAAATCACAGATGATCATTCTCTTGACCCTCCCTCATATCCCTGGAGACCCACTCTGATAGAGAGGGGTCCTGTCCTACACTATTAGGAAAAGAGAAGCTGAACAGACAGAACTTCCTCATGGCTGACCAATATTCGCTCTTGCGCTATTATTTTTCAACATAGTCCATAAAAGTACAATTCTCGGGGGCTGGGGAGATGGCTCAGTAGTTAAGAGCACAGGCTGTTCTTCCAGGGGACCTGGGTTCAATTTCCGGTACCCACAGGGCAGTTCACAATTGTCTGTAACCTCAGTTCCAGGAGATCTGACACCTTCACACCAATGCACGTAAAATAAAGTTTTAAAAAAGTCCAATTCTCCCTAGAGTTTTAGGTCTTTGTTTCTGAAATTCTTGGGTCTCATAAAACTTAAGTGGATTTGTACAGGTGTCTCTTGTTAATCTGTCTTGCTATAGAAATCTCAACCACGAACCTGTACACCCCACAACCCCAATGACCTATTATGGAAGCTCCTAGTTTGAGAGAGTTACTGTCTTCCTCTAACCTGCTGGATTCCCCCATCTTACCTAAACCTTGAATATCCATCTATATTGGTGCCTTTCTTTCTCCTGTTTTGTGGTTCTTTGGAGCAAGGTAGATTCATGTGCAGACTTCCAATGTTGTGGTGGTTTGAATGAGAACGGCCTCTCTCTTAGGATTTCTACTGCTGTGAAGAGATGCCATGACCATGGCCACAACCGATTAAGTAAGTAAGTCCCAGATGCTCTTTAGAGCATAGGAGAACTTCCATGCAAGCCTTTGTCCTTCGATCTCAATTTTATGATAGAACAGGAGCTATTTCAATTTTTTTAAAGGATTTACTTTTACTTTTATTTTGTGTGTGTCTGTGGGTGTGTCTCTCTGTGTGTATGCATGTGGGTGTGTGTACCAGCCAGAGGCCAGCAAAGGGTGTTAAGATCCCCTGGCGCTGGAGTTACAGGCTCTTGTGATTCAAACAACATGGTTGCTGGGAACCAAATTCAGGTACCCTGCAAGAACAGCAGTACTCTCAACCTCTGAACTGCTTCCCCAGACCATTAAAATGGGCCTGGACATTCACATCTGTGATCTCAGCACCTGGAAGGCAAAGACAGAGGGGTGAGAAGTTCAAGGTCAACCTCAGGTACACACTGAATTCCAGACTGGTCTGGGATACATAAAATCTTGTTTCAAAAGATAGGGCAGGAGCATATCTGGAGAGAGAGGTCGATGGTTAAGAGCATATACTGCTATTGTAGGGGGCCTAAGTGCAGCTCCCAGTACCCATGTCAAGAGGCTAACAACTAACTGTCTATAACTCCGGCTCTAGGGGATCAGACACCATCTTCAGGCTTCCACAGATACTTGCACTCACATGTACAGACACACAAGCAAACACACATGCACACACACACAGACATACAAGTAAACACACACACACAAGTAAGTAAGCATATAAATTTTTTCTTAAAGTTTATTTATTTATTATATATGCACATGCCATAAGAAGGCACTGTACGTCATTATAGATGGCTGTGGGCCACCATGTGGTTGCTGGGAATTGAACTCAGGACCTCTGAAAGAGCAGCCAGTGCTCTTAACCTCTGAGTCATCTCTCCAGCCCCTATTAATTTAAATTTTTTAAAGAGTGGAAGCAAATCAGTGCTTGGCTACATAGAAAGACTGTCTCAAAAAGGAAAAAATTGTATTTTAAGAGGTTGGGAAGTAGTCAAGACATGAGCTTTTCAAGAGAGAGAAAACTGCACTCAAGTGTCTTTTCAATGTCTATATTTATGATCCCATGCCTTTTTGAGTTGTACCTTCAAAGGGTATAATTTACAACAAGATTTTAACATTAAGCAAAGTTTAAAAATTTAAGTGAAAACCAGGACTGGGGAGATGGCTTAGCAGTGAGGAGCACTGGCTGCTTTTCTAGAGGACCTGCGTTCCATTCCCAGCCCCCACATGGAGGGTCACAAGTGTCTGTCACTCCAGTTCCAGGGGATCTGGTGCCCTCTTCTGGCTTCTGCAGGCACTGCACACATGTGGTGCACAGACATGCGGGCAAAATGCTCATACACATAAAATTTAAGTTTCTTTTTTTTTTCTTGGATTTTTTGAGACAGGGTTTTTCCGCAGCTTTTTTGGTTCCTGTCCTGGAACTAGATCTTGTAGACCAGGCTGGCCTTGAACTCACAGAGATCCACCTGCCTCTGCTTCCCGAGTGCTGGGATTAAAGGCGTGCGCCACCACCACCCGGCTATATGTTTAGTTTTTATTGTCAGTTCAGTCTAGAGTCTACACACTCTAGAGTCACCTAGGAAGTAGGAACCTAAATTGAGGGATTTCCCCAATCAAATTGGCTTGTTACCACGTCCGTGGGGACAGTCTTGATTATTTGTTGACGCTGTGGGGAACTATTCCTCAGGAAAATGGTCCTGGCTTATATAAAAAAGCCAGCCAGAGGCCAGGCAGAGAGGAAGCCAGCAAGCAGCACCCCTCATGGTTTCTGCTTCAGTTCCTGCCCCGAGTTCCTCCCTCAGTGATAGACTGTGACCTTTCCTCCGTTAGGGAGGGAGGAATCAGTACATTTTGAAGCATGCTCAGAACATTATGCTGTCTGTCCGGGCTAGTTTTTATATCAACTTGATACAAGCTAGAGTAATCTTAAAGGAGGAACCCTCAATTGAGAAAAATACCTCCATAAGATCCAACTGTACCCTATTTTCTTAATTAGTGATTGATGGTGGACCTAGCCTATTGTGGGTGGCGCCATCCCTGCCCTGGAGAGGATAAACAAGCCATAAGGAACAAACCAGTAGGCAGCACTCCTCCAGCACTCCTCCGTGGCCTCTGCACCAGCTCCTGCCTCCGGGTTTCAGCCCTGCTTGAGTTTCTGTCCTGACTTCCTCCAGTGATGGACTACAGTGTGGAAGGATAAGCCAAATAAGTCCCCCCAAGTTGGTTCAGGTCACGGTGTCTCATCACAGCGGTAGTAACCCTAACTAAGACACTGCCCTTACCACATGCAGCTCTTAACAGGGCCATTTGTTAGAATGAAACTAAGGGCCCCAAGGTCAAAGAAATGTCTGCCTCCATCTGCTTCCAGCCTCTTTCTGTCTCTCTTAAGGGTGAAAGAGATTTGCTGTATGTGAAGGTCACACACCTAGTGGCCCAAGTTCACTACAAGATTGAGACATAATGATGGGGTGCTATTAAGTGAGAAGAAAAGATGAGCTGTCAAGCTATGTGGAGAGCGTGTTGGGAGACCTCGAGGGCACATTTCTAAGTGAGAGTTGGCCCCCGTGAAAACTTCGTTCTGTCCGATTGCAGCCTTGCGATGCTCTAGGAAAGTGGAACTGCAGAGACTATGAAACCATCGGCGGATGCCAGGACTGAGTGGGAGGAGGAGACTGACTAGGTGGGCCACAGGGCATTTGGGAACATGCAGTTCTGTGCAATATTGTGACAGTATACTTTAATAAGGATGCTGTGTAATCGCTGTGAGGTGGGGACCCACAGTTGTGAGCCTGTTCCACCTCCACCTTGACTGGAGGTCAGAGAGTTTGAGCTTATGTCTGCTCTCTTAAAGATGTTGACAATAAGCGTGGCTACAAACGAGAGATTCTGATCGAGGGTGTGGTTAATTAGTATTTTGGATATAGAGGTGGATCCGATCCACCTGGACCAAAGGTTGGAGAATTCAAGTGTATTCCTTATATCATATTAATGAAGTCTGTTGCCTCCCCCACTCCCCTTTTGGGGTGGAATGTATAAGCAGGTGGAAAATAAACGAGGAGGATTCAGTATTCACCGAATGTCCCTCCCAATGCCCTTCTGTGTTTCTGTCTCTTGCTTCTCTTATAGCTTTGTTCTTTTTGCTTAATTCTAAATCTCATGTTCCTACCCTAGAACGTATGAGCTTTATTTATTTATTTTTTATTTTATTTTTTGGTTGAAGCTGGTCTTTGACAGATGGCAGTCCAATGTGGCACCTCGACATTATGCATTTTCAAAACTATAGAAGATAAAACAGAAAGAATGAATCCTAGTGTTAATCCTGAACTTTGAATAGAATGTATCAATATTGGTCATAACATGCAGTAAACTAATGCAAGTTAAAGGAAAGTAATTTATGCCAAGTTTTTCTATAAGTCTAAAATTTCTGTAAAAGAAAATCATAATATTGGGGTTAGAGAGATGGCTCAATGGTTAAAGTCACTGGCTGCTCTTCCAGAGGACTGGGTTCAATTCCCTACAACCATCTGTAACTCCAGTTCCAGGGAATCTGGTGCCCGTTTCTGGTCTCTGTGAGCACCAGGCATGGGAGAGGTGGGGTTAGGGAGGAAATAAGGAAAGGGACAACTAATAAACATTAAAGGCCTTTTGAGTTATTGGCCAAAAGGGTACCATGGAACCTCCCAAACATTACAGGCTATTGGTTGCTCCCCACAACCTGATGGTAAGGCCCTATTGCTTAAGACAACCCTTACTTATGTCGTTCGACACAGAGAAGTGGAGCTGGTGCCTAACTGGAAGCCACAGCCCTATTGAATAGAGTTCATGGTAGCGTAAAGAACTTTTGCCCTGTCAGAGGTGAAAGGTTATCATCAAATCTCCCAGATACAAACCCTGTGACCTACAACAGCAACCTTCCTGCAAGATATGTTGGTGCAATAGTGGCACGAATGTTATGGAAACAATTAACCACTTTTAAAAATTGTATTTAAGGCCCATTGCATGAGTTGGAACACATACCTAACACTGCTAAAGTGGCCAAGAACCTGAGGTTAGATAGGTCATGGCTTAGGGAAAAAACCAAATGCTATTATTCTGATAAAATAACAATAAAATGGCTCCTAATGACATTGCTGCACCCAGAGATTAGTGTGTCACTTAGCCCACATCAAGAAGATTCTTCTTTCGGTAGATGGGGGTCAACGCAGAGACCAACATCTGGACAATGTGCAGACAGTGAGAGCTTTGGAGCACTCAGTCCTAAATGGAATGCCTTCATCAAACCCCTCCTCTCAAGGCTAAGGGGGGAAGAGGAGCCAGAGAGGATGGAGGATTCCGAGGAAACAGTGTCTTCTAAGCACAACACCATCTTCTAGACACATTTGAACTCAAAGAGACCGTGGCAGCACACACAAGGTCAAGATGGACAGGGTTCCAGAATCGAGAGGGGAAGTGGACATGAGGTCTCACCCCCTAACTAAGAAGCTATTTGCAGCTGATACCTGCTGGGAAAGGGAAAATTAGTTTTCTCTAGTGGAGTGTCAGTGAGTGTATCAACCACACTCCATGTTCAGAAGTAGTTGGCAAAAATGAACTCCATGTTTTTTAGTTTTGTTTTTGTGTGTGGATTTATTTCATTTCATTTTTGTTTTGGCATTTTCTGTCTTATTGGTCTTCTGCTTGTTATGATTTTCATTTTGTAAGTTTTTTTTTTTTTAAGAGAAAGATTGGGAAAGAAAAAAACATCAAGTTGGGTGCGTAGGAAGATGGGGTATCTGAGAGGAGTTGGGGGAGGGGAAATGATCAAGTGTATGAAAAACTCAAATTAAGAAAGATTAAAGGAGATTATGGAATTGGCTTATAACACAAAAATAAATGACTATACAAATTAAGTATTTCAAAATATTCCTAAGGAGCTGGGCCTGGTGGCACATGGCTGTAATCCGGTCACTTGGGAAGCAGTCACATGCACAAGGAAACCAGGAAGTGCCAGTGGCACGCAGGACATTAGCATTCATTAGCACAGTCTACTGTGTTTAGGGTATGTTTAATTAATAGGAGAAGTTGGAGTCATGGCATTGGAGGAGAATCTCGCTCTTTGTAGCTTCTAGGGCCTCTTCAGCTTCTCCTGTCTCCTAGGGACTGGCTGGCTTCCTCACAGGCTCCCAGAAATGCTATAATCACATTCCCAGGGGGATCTGCTTGAGCCCCAGATACAAAAGACTGCTCAGAGATGAGAGGGTGCCCTTTGGTGGGAAGGAGGCCTTTGGGTGTGGGTCTGGGCTGTACCACCTGCAAGGTGCAGCGAGTCCCTATGAATGACTATTTATAGCTTACCAAGGCAAAGCTCAGAGTGTCTCTAACTCTGGGAGTGTCCCTGTTGCAGCAGAGACTGAGCAGCAGACCACCTCTGCTTGGCCTAAGGCCTCCTCCTTAGTTAAACCAACTGCTCTCCAGGAAAGACTCAATGCTTGTTATTGAGCAGGGGGGGGGGAGCGAGAGGTGGGGGTGGGGAGAGGACGGAGAATGTGGGATGGTTGAAGTGCAGGGCTAATATGAGCCTGGCACATTACCCAGCACCCAGCCCCCTCCACACCGCCTCACCCCTCCATCCTCATCCTCCATGCAGGAGAGTTGCCCTGAGGACTTTCTCACTTCACCATGTGCCCAAGGCCAGGAGAAGGCAAATGGTCGCCCTCTGGAAAGTCTCCTGGCAGCAGCCCGTTTCACCGTGAGAGCTGCGGACTGGAACGGGGCTCCAGTTACTCTATTCAAAAAGCTCCAAGTCCAACATTTCCCTAATACCTTGGAAAAGTAGTCATAAGTTTAGAACTCTCTCCTATCTCCCTCTGAACAACAGAAAGACAGACATGGTGAATGAGAATTGTTGCGGAGAGACATCTGTAAATGGTAAGCTCCTAAGATCATACAGATGGGTGGCCAGTTCCAGAAAGTTCATTAATGTGGGCTCTGCATGACTCTCTGCACAGGTCATTTTCAGCTCCTCTAGGAGCTCTGCAAGGAAGTGACAACGACCCTCATACCACTGGTGGGTAGGAAGGGGTGAAGTAGCCACCCCGAGGTTGCTCAGCTCAAGCTGCAGGACCTGAACTCAAATGCAGGGCCTTCCCAGGCCTCCTGAGATGGCTTCCCCTATACTCGCTGTGCCAAGAGACCTGGTAGGTAGGACCCTTGGTATCCAGACAAGGACTCACCTTCCTCCTCCAGGCTCTTTAACTGGTGGCTCATGGTCATCAGAATATCAAGGTCCTCACACTGGCTCACATCTTCATGTCCCTCCAGCCTGGGGTGCTCTCATGGTCACTGGCCTCTCTTCCTGGGACTGGCAGCAGTCGGAGCGTCTCTGAGATGAAGGTAGAAGGTTTTCGTGGGGGAGAAAGATGGGGAAGGGAGCAATGAGTTTTCAGCCTGTCAATCCATCCACACATTCCTCTGCTCTGGTTTCTCTGCCAAGGAGCAGCGTGGCCTCACGTTTCAGGCATCACTTATACATGAGGGCCCTGGAGGGGTAGGACCTGCAGGCTCATCTCCTGACAACAATACCGCTTGCATCCAGCCAGGGAAGGTGTGAGCTGTATCGCATGGCTCTTTCCCAGTGTCTTAAGTCCCTGATTGGGACAAAGGTATAAGTTATTGTCTGGGCTTCTGTTTAAAATGCAGATTACGAAAAGTGGACAAGTGGATCTCTTTGCTGCCCGCCCCCCTTGCAGTGCTCAACATCAATCCAAGAGCTGTGTGCATGCTAGGCAAGTGTTTATGGGTGCTGGAATCTACGCTATGGACCTGAGCCAACACCAGTGACTGTCCCCACTGAAGTCACCTGCTTATTCATTCAGCAGCTTTCTCTAGTGCTGCCGGCCTTTAAGGAACGTTCATTTGGCTGATTTGAAAACCATTGTTATCATGTAAGAGCAAGGCTGCAGAACCAGAATGGTACCAAATGGACTGGACAGTGTGAATGCAATTCTTACTTGATATTATTCTTGTTATTTATAGTTTTATTACGTTAGAGTTAAAACCTTTCCTTTTTATTTAGACAGAAGGGGGAACTGTGTGGAATATTCCTTTACATAGTGAAGATATGTTAATGTGATTAGTTTAATGAGAAGCTCAATGGCCAACAGCTATGCAGGATTTGGGGGGAGAGAGAATGCTGGGAAGAAGAAGGTGGCGATGTCAGCCAGACACAGAGAAAGCATGACAATATAAGAGATGAGTTAACAAGCCATGAGCCATGTGACCAGCACATAAATTAATAGAAACGGGTTAATTTCAATTATGAGAACTAGTTTTTTTTTTTTAAAAAAGCCTAAGCTATCTATCAGCTGAGCTTCATATTTAATAAGAAGTCTCCATCCGGGTATTTGGGAGCTGGGAGGCAGGACAGATAAAGACTTCCTACCTGCCACTTTGCTGACCTATGAGTTTTCTGTGGGGATTTGGAATCTCATATTTATAGAAGTGTATCATCTGTAAATAGGAATATTTTGACTTCAACTTCTTTTTTATTTGTTATCTCTTTTTATTTGCATCTCTTTTTTTAATTATTTATTAAAGATTTCTGCCTCCTCCCCGCCACCGCCTCCCATTCCCCCCCCCCCGTCAAGTCCCCCTCCCTCGTCAGCCCAAACAGCAATCAAGGTTCCCTGCCCTGTGGGAAGTCCAAGGACCACCACCTCCATCCAGGTCTAATAAGGTGAGATCTGCCTGCCTCTGCCTCCCAAGTGGTAGCATTAAAGCCTGTGGATCAGTCTTGTTTTTGTATAGCTCTATTACCTTATTTATCTTATGTTAGTTTAACTTTGGCAAATCACATGCATTTAGATTTTTTTTCCATTTAGTGAAATAAGTTTTTAAGGTATGTCCTTGAGATTTGCTTAATTTCCTTGCTCTCTATTTCCTCCCTTTTCTTTCTAATTTTATTAAAAGTCATCTCTCTTTTTCTTAGTTTGGTCAGGGATTTATCAATCTTTATCTTTTTAAAGAACCAACTTTTTATTTCATTGTCTTTTTGTTTCTAACTTATTAATTTCTGCCTTGATCTTGATTGGTTTTTTATATCTATTGCTTTTGTGTTTGGCTTGTTTCTGTTTGTCCAAGGTCCTAAAATACAACATTAAACTATTTGTTTAGATCTGATCTTGTTTTTCATGTAGGCACTTGTAGATATAAACATCTCTTAAAACAGCTTTCATTTTGGCCTATATTTTTGGTATTCTATGTGTTCATTTTCTTTCTTGGATTTATTTATTTATTTAAAGATGTCTCGCTGTGTAGCCTTGGCTGGTGGCCTACAACTCAATATGTAGATGAGGCCTTGAATAGAGATCCACCTACCTCTGCCTCCCGAGAGCTAGAATTAAAGGCATGCACCACCATACCCAGGCCATTTTTACCAATCCTAGGAAAATTTAAATTTTCTTCTTGATTTATTAATTGATCCATTAATCATTCAGTAGCGTGTTGTTTAATCTTCATGAGTTTGTTTATTTCTGTAGTTTCTCTAGCTGCTCGTTTCTAGCTTGGTTCTATTGTACTCAGAATGGCAAAACTTATTTTAATTTTCCTGTACTTGTTGAAACTAATATAGTGTCTGTTTTAGAGAAAGTTCCATGGACTTCTGAGAAAGATGTGTATTCTGCGATGTTTGGGTGGAATGTTCTGAAGATGTCTGTTAAGTTCATTTTTTTTCTAGCAGTATATGTTTCATGAAATTGGGTGTGCTTGTGTTTGGTGCATATATGTTTAGAATTGTAATGCCAGATTTTTCCATTAATCAGTGTGGTGTTTTGAATAGGAATGCCCTCTATAGATTCACGTATCTGAATGTTTGGTCACTAGGGAGTGGCACTATTAGGAGGTGTGGCCTTGTTGGGGTAGGTGTTGCATTGTTGGAGGAAGTGTGTTACTAGGGGCTTTGAGGTCTCAGAGCTCAAGCCAGGTCTAGTGTGTCTAAGTCTCTTCCTTCCTTTTGGTTGGGGAACTGAGACCATTCATATTCAGGTTTTTTGAAGTGTGTGTGTGTGTGTGTGTGTGTGTGTGTGTGTGTGTGTGTGTGAAGGCCAGAGGCATCAGATTCCCCTGGAGTTGGAATTACAGGTGGCTAGGAACAGCCCAGCATGGGTGCTGGTAATCAAACTCAGGCCCTCTGCAAGAACAGTATATGCTCTTAATCACAAGTGATCTCTCCAGCCCCCTCGCCTTAAATAAAATTTTTGTAGTGTTGGTATTTTCCTAATTGTTATGTTTAACAACTGTTAAATTATCATGTTTTCCCCCAGAGTTTCTTTGATATGTTAATTGCTCTCTTCAGTGTGAAGAATTGCTTATCCTCTAGAGATAGAGCTGGCCTAGTGATCATAACTGCCTTTAGCCGGCTTTTCTCATGAAATGTTTTTTTCTCCCCATGAGTTATGACAGTTTTGATGGGCGTTGTGTATAGTAATCTGCTTAACAACAAGCAACTGTGGTCTTCTGTTTTGTTTTTTAGGTTCTCTCTCTCTCTCTCTCTCTCTCTCTCTCTCTCTCTCTCTCTCTCTCTCTCTCTCTCTCTCTCTCTCTCTCTCTGTGTGTCTCTGTGTGTGTGTACAGACTGCAGTGTTCACAGAGGCCAGGAGAGGGTAGCAGATCTCCTGGAGCTGAACTTAGAGGTGGCTGGGAATCACTGCAAGTGGGTATCGGGGACTGAAACTCTGGTCCTCTGCAGGAGCACCGTGCCCTCTTAACCACTGACCACAGCCTGGATCACTTTTTAAAAAAAAAAAAAACTTATTTATTTAAGATTTCTGCCTCTTCCCCGCCACCACCACCCATTTCCCTCCCCCTCCCCCATTAAGTCCCCCTCCCTCGTCAGCTTTTCTGAGGACTGTTCTCCAACAGAGTCTAGTTCAGGCCCTGGCTCTGACTGGTTCTGGCTCCAGCTCCTAATCCAGATGTGGCTTGGTTTGGCATCTGGAAGCATCTCTGGAAGAGGCTTCCTTCCTTCCAGAGTGAGCTTCAGGCAAACTGCTGCAAGGGAGCGGTCGAGTCAGCCTGCTGTTCTTCAGCTTAGCTGACGTGGGCTCTGCCAGCTGCACCGTTCAGAGAGGATAAACGTGAGCAGCCTTTGCAGGGTTCTCAGCGCTGGTGTGTGGAGAAACGACAGTTGTAAGGTATTGCCTGGTGCCTCCTCATCCAGGCTCCAGATTCTCTTTCAGTTGAGTTTGATCCTGAAGGTCTTGTGTTCGAGGAGAGGCTCTTCTCAGCAGATTCCAGTGTACACAACAGCAGGGCTGACGTGTGTGAGGAGAAGCCCTTCCCACTGTACAGCATTCATTGTTGAGGCTGTGTTCATCCAGGAATTGATTTTCATGGCTTCACGCTGTTTCCCTGTGAAAATCTCACCTGATGTAATACATTCATTTACAGACATCTTCCTTTGCAGGAAAAGGAAGCATCGCATACTATCTGAACTGTCTTTGTTTTGTTTTTGAAAGGCTTCTAACATGTGGTCTCACCCCTTCTGTCTCTGGGGCAGCGTCTCGCTGTGTAGTCCTGGGTGACCTGGAGCTTGCTGGTTGGCCAGCTTCTGTACTGCAAAGGAAACCGTTAATTTACTAAGGAGGCAGCCTGCAAAATGGGAAACAAATCTTTTGCCAGCTGTACATCTGACAGAGGATTATTAGTGTCTAGAATATAGCAAGAACTTAAAATTAACCATCAAAACCAACACAAACAAAACCTAACCCAATTAAAAATGTGCTATGGGACTATACAGAGAGCTTTAAGAAGAAGAAATAAAAATGGCCGAGGGGAAAATGCTCCTCCCAGATGCCATTGGTTGCCAAAGAAAACGCCGAGGGCCAGGTTTGGGGTACCTCTCTACATGATGTTGGTCAGAGGGGTCTCTTGCTCTTTGCATGGCCACAGGACATGGAGAAGTCAAGCTGGTACTAATCTGGAAGCTTCCATCCTGCTGGCCAGTCCTCAGAGTGCTGGGAGATGCTCTCCAAACTGCTGGGGAAAAACTGCTATTGACAGTCTTATCAAGCTACGAACCCTGTGGGCTACAATAATGACCAACTAACCTGGCAAAGTATGCCATGGGAAAAATGATGACATTAATGTTATGGGGTTATCGATTGTTTTAGGATTATAAGGCTCACTCCACAGGAAGAGACTCATGCCAGATACTGTAAATCTGCCCAAGCAGATTTGGTTCTGGAGAGCTCATAGGCCAGCAGTGAACTTGCCACTACTCCTTTGCTTCATGAACTTAATATGAAGTTATACACACATTATACATACAGCTCTCAGTCCTCATCAAAGAAACATCTTCGTGTAGTAGATGGCAATTAAAACAGAGAAGGGTTTGTGGAATGCTCCGCCATAAACAGCACATCTCTGTCACATTCTCTCCGCGCCGAAGTTTGTGGAACGCAATGAAGGAGGGGGCGGAAAGAAAGATGAAAAGAGCCAGGACTCAGGGAAGACTGTGACCAAATAGTGTCTCCTGGACGTGACGGGACTCTTGCACGCATAAGCTCACAGCACCTGTGGGTTGCTGCCACAAGACCTGCACAAGATCGAGCTGGTCAGCCTTCCAGCATGGGCGAGTGAGGGGTGTGTTAGCCCCTATCCCCAGCTGAGAAGATATTGACAGCTGGTAGCCACTATGGGAGGGAAAGTCAGTTTTCTTTAAGGTGTGGCCGTAGGTGTGCTGGCAATGCTCCAGGGGATGACCCTGTTCCCAAGTACACGTGGACAGCACAAGTAAACACAGTAGGCTCTTAGCTAGTTCCAGGACAGGCTCCAAAGCTACAGAGAAACCCTGTCTCAAAAAAAAAAAAAGTAAATAAAGAAATAAATAAATAGGTAAGGGGTTAATCCTGGAGAAGTTGAAGGTGGAAGAGAGAGTGAAGAATATATGCAACCAAAATGCATTATTCAAATATGAAATTCTCAAAGACTAAATGCAAACATTATGTTAAAAAGACTAGTCAGCTGTAATTCTCCCTAAATGCACCAAGATAGTGTAGATGTAACATTCTTCATGGTTACACAACCACAATAGAGGTGTCTTTAACACTTTGTTTCTTGGGTGCCCCTCACAGCTAGTTTCCAACACAATTCTAGCTTCCTTGTCAATACTGACAGCCCAAATAGTTCATCAGAACCCCAAATTTTCTCAAAGAGCTTCCCAGCTGCTCAAGCCTGTCACATAAATAGTGGTCACCCAGATGGTTCAAAAAAGGAACCCTGGACAAGGCTAGTCACACAAATGGCGGTTGGCCAAAGGGCTTAATAGAACCCAAACAACTCAAAAGACACCAAACCGGACAAGGAAAGGGAAGAACAACCCTGAGGTGCCCTGACTTACCAAGCGTCAGACGTCAGGGTCTACAGAGACCAGGCACTCATTCCTCTGCATCACTGAAAAGAGATGAAGGCTGAAATGGAGCGGAAAGGTGCTTAAATGACCTAGGAAGCTGTGTGGATCAGTTCCATCTTCTTTCTCCATCTGGTCCATTGTGGTTTGACGATCCAAAGCTGTTGTGTGCGTTTAGGGAGGGATGTGTGTGCATGTGTGCATGCAGTTAGTGTGTGTGGTGTATAAACACGCTTGTGAGCCTCTGTGCATGGTGCCCTGCCCTCTCTCTCCCTTATCTTTTTGAGACAGGGCTCTCACTGAACCTGGACTAGGCTGGCAGCCAGTAAGAGATCCCCCGACCTCTGTCCTCATTGGCTTTTATATGGGTGTGGAGGATTTGAACTCAGGTCCCTCGCTCACGTAGCCAGTGCTCTTATCTAGGGAGAAATCTCTCCAGCCCAACATTCCAAAATTACTGTTGGGAATTTTAGGGTCGAAGATCACAGGCTCTGGCAATCCCAGTAAGCTAAGCATAGTTATTCATGCCCAGTACACCAGTTACAGAGATGCTATTACTGAAAAGCTGAGACATACCTATTCAATGTGGTCACAATGGGAAGAAGAACAAAAAAGGGGTCTAGTGAACCCCTCAATATATCTAGCACTAAATATATATTAGGCACTAACATAATGTTTAGGTATAAATAGAGGGCTAGAGATGTCCAGAGCCAAGCGGTTCTGATCCAGGTGTAGTCCGGCTCACCACTGACCCCTCGTTGTTTCAACTTTGTTCTATCCTATGTAGTGGTCTGAGGAGTGGTTGGAATTGTGTCAATCTCCTGATGGAGAGGAGGTAAGGTCCTCCTCTGGCTGGCACTCGGTTTTAGCTTTTCTCCCTTCAAGCATGAGATTCCCGGGGAGGAATTAATTCTCTGGAGCGCATTGTTTCATTAGTCTGAGAATACACGTGTCTCCCTTTAAAGTCTTTCTTTCTCTGGCCAGAATCGTTAGTTACACCTCATCGAGTTTTGCTATTTAATTTTTGGTGATTTCAGCATGAATTAATTGTAAGTTCTTGAGTTCACACAGTTGCAAGTAAGGAAAAAAATAATCGCACTCGAGAAGCGCAAACCAAAATGAGCTACCGCGAAGACATACCATTCACCCTTCCAGGAAGCTTCCTTCGTCCTCCCCACCCCCCTTAACCTGAAGCTTTAGCGAATTAATATTTGACTTATGCTGACTGCAAATCCAACTTTATAGGAATAAACATTGCCATGGTAAGTAATCTGTCTGGAGGGGTCTCCTTTCTGGTTTGTTATCAGAGCTAAGGACGATGAGCTCCATACTAGCGCCTTTCATTGTGTGGTCCGAGGACGCCGAATGCCCAAGAAAAGCAACCACGATAACAGTGCGCATCAGCTGAATGTTTCAGGTGTCACAAAACCCTTTATCAGCTGAAGCTTCTTGCGTTGTCTTGTTAGTTTATCTCTCCAATTAAAAGTGTATATATATAATTAGCCGTGGGTGTCTGCTTACTAAACATCCACTCACAGAACCTTGTAAAGCAACACAGAGGAGGGATCTGGTTGCATGCAGGTAACGCTGTCCCCGGACAACACGATCCGCTGCTATCGTGAGGTTGTTGCTCTGCGTCTGCTAACCCACACCAGAGCTCATTGCTGGGTGCTTTGCGGTGCGTCAGAGGGAGAGAGAGGCCAGGGAAACCTGCGTGAAAGCAGCACGCACTCGCGTATTTTGGGGTGTGAAGGTGAACAGGTTCTGAGGCTTGTTGTAGTAGTGTTGGTCTCTTAGTCTTTCTCGATTAGCCCTGAAGGTGGGGCACAAGAATCCTGGTAGAGACTTGTAGGGTGGTCGCTGCCATTTTCAGGCTCTTAGAACGTTAAACTCACACCTAGAATCTGATTCACACCTGGGAATCATACAGAGTTCCCAAACTAGGAGACAGACGTCACCTGGTAAAAGCTAAGCAAACCAAGAGGCAAAGTTTACAAAACTCACAATGAATCTCATGACCAGGTGACAAGTACGGATTATGTTTGTTTGTTACTTATTTTTACTTCTTGTGTATAGGAGTTTGCCTGCCTGTAAAGCCGTACACCATGCACTTGCAGTGCCTCTAGCGGCCAGAAGAGGGCATCATATGCCCCAGCGCTAGAGTTGCAGACGGTTGTGAGCTGCCATATGGGAATTGAACAAAGACAGGCTTGTAATGGCATAGAAATAATATGCCTTCCCAGCGCGGAGTCATTCTGCACAGAGACCGGTGGAGGAAACGCTCTTTCACAGTGTTTGTCCTGCTCAGGCTATAGCGCTATAGAGGAGTCAGCCTTGACTCGAAGATTTACCAACTTACGTACACGGCAGGCTTGTGCTGTCCACATATGCTGTCGGCCTTCGATCTCCTCTTGAGGACCCGGCCCCAGCTTACACGCTGAACAACTTAACCAGACAGGAGACAGCAAGTTTGGCCACTTGGGCAGACGGGAGATTTACACAGCAAAGTCAGTGCTAGGGCTACTTCTTAAGTACACCAGTGTTGTTCTTTTCAAATAGGGGTCAGCTTGCCCCTTTTACAGGATTATACTTTCCTCAAGAGGACTGGAGGCTTTATGGCAGGCCAAGACTTAACATTGACGGTAACCCTGCGCTGCCCCTTTGAGCTGCCTGCTAGAGGCATGTTCTTTGGGGATGGACCCAGCGGCTGCTGAATCTGGTGAACAAACATTTATATTGCAATATCATAAATTTCTCTCCAGCAGGCCTGGTTAGGACACTACTTACTGCTGGGGTGTTTTGGCCTTGGCAGTCCTCAAGGGGAGGGGACTCATTTCTTATTGAGCTTCTCATAGTCCAGGGACAGTCAAAGGTATTTGTCCTTTTTGAAACTTGACCTGATCCTGGGTTCCTGGGAGGGAGGTTGGCCTTCTCTCACAAAGGAGAGAGGGACACCCTACTTCCAGTGGTCACCTACTTTGCAGGTAAGATCCCAGGGGAGGACCATATCCCTGTGGCACTCCTAAATGCAATGTCCTGATGAGCCAGGATGACAGCAGAAAGTATCCTTTTCCCTGAGACTAGCTTATTTTCTTTCTTTTCCCTCTTCCTTCCATTCGTCTGTCCTTCCTTCCTTCCTTTTGTAGATTTTGGTGTTCTTCCTGCACATGTCCTTGCACACCAGAAGAGGGCGCCAGACCTCATTACAGATGGTTGTGAGCCACCATGTGGTTGCTGGGAATTGAACTCAGGACCTTTGGAAGAGCAGGCAATGCTCTTAACCTCTGAGCCATCTCCCCAGCTCCCCCAAGAACGAGTTTATGATCATTAGTATTATCTCCAATTTTTTTTAAAATTTCAATTTATTCTTTATGTATGGGTATTTTGCCTGCATGTATGTTTGTGAAAAACATGTATGCTTGGTACCTACATGGAGGCCTGAGGAGAGTGTCAAATCCCTTGGACTGGAGTTCTCTTCTTTCACTATGTGGGTTCTGGTGGTAGGGATTTAACATAGGCGGTCAGGTTTGGTACAAGTGCCTTTAACTACTGAACCATCTCATTGGCCCTATCAGAACTTCTTGCTCCCACCCAACAGTGCCCACTGACCCGCCCCCAGCCTTCTCTCTTCATACATTTTTAAAAATTAGTTTCTTTCTAGAAGAGTGGGTAAATGACTCTTAGCAAGCCGAGAGACTCTCGTTGCTAATCACTACCATTCATTACTAAGGGTCCTATTATCCTTTTATATGTCCTTCAGATATGCATGAAGTGTACAAGTGATTAACTCCATATTCTCATTTTGTATATAGACACGTGTCTTGCTCGTGAACTTTGATACAGAAATTGAAAGAACAGCTAAATACGAATTGCTCTTTAATTAAAGAGAAGTTCCAGACAGGTTGAAACACGATAGTCTAGAATTCTTAACAAAGAAACAAACTAAACAAAACCCCCTAATTTCTAGAGTGTCATCTACTAGTATTCTTGAAAGGGTAAGGCATCTTTGCTTTGAGTGTTGAGGCACATTTAAGGACTGGCAAGGTCTGCGAAGCCTGGTTATGACAGGTTACACTCTGATACACACTCACGCAGACCACAGTCCGGCTCCCAAGTCACCCTGCTTCCTAGCTATAACACCGCTGGCTCAGCAGATGCTCATTCTAGTAGCTACGGTTCGTATCCTTTCCCCACTTTCTACTTTGGGAATTTTAGTGCCACTTAAAGGAGACATTGTTGTTCCTTTTATAAGCTAGGGTAAAGTAGAGGGCTGAACTTTAAGCCTAGTAAGGAGTCACTAGTAGAGGCTTACTTGATTTTTGAGGCGTGTGTGTGTGTGTGTGTGTGTGTGTGTGTTTTGCTTTGTTTGTCTTGCTTTGAGACAGGTGCCTGTATGACCCCGGCTGGTTTCCAGCTCTATGTGTACCCGCCTCACTGTCTGAGTGCTAGGATTATATTGTATGTTACCATGTCCCGTTTATATGGTGCTGGAGACTGAACCCGGAGTTTCATGTGTGCTATTCAAGTACTCTACCAAACATGATATATTCCTGGCACCAGTACTTGTTTTCTTAACAAAACTTTTGAAATGGAGAAGTGGTTTGGAGAAAGAGTAAGTAATAAGGCCAAGAATTCAGTTAAATTTAGTATATCTGCTGGGCAGCAATTAAGCAAGTGGTTTTATATAAAAGACCAAAAGTTAGAGAAAAACAAAAACAAAAACAAAAAAACAAAAAACAAAAGCAAGGTTAGAGGAATTAATTAGAAAGTCCTGGGCATGTAGGCAATAATTAAAAGTCCTGGAATTGAATGAGATTGATTCATTCAACAAACATTTATTGAGGCCCTTGTGCTAAGCAGTGATCTAAGTAAAAAATGCTATACTGTTTATTACATTCTAATGGGGTAATACAATAACTTAAATATATATACAGTAATCTTCTCTTAGCTCAGTTTCAGTTATCTTTGGTCTATCAGTCTGAAAATATTAAATGAAAATTCCAGAAATAAGCAATTAATGCTCTAAGTCGTGCACCATTCCGAGTAGCATGAGGAAATACCATGTTTTTGCCTTAACCACAAATAGTCCCCTTGTGTAGGTGTCCACACTGTGTATGCTACCCACTCAGATTCATAGGGACCATCAGGTTAGCCGACCTGCATCACAGTGCTTGTGTTCCGGAAGTTCTTGTTTTGCTTAGTCCTAAAGCACTTGATTAGCGATGCTGGCAATCACAGGTACCAAAATATGCCTTCTTTAAGTGAAAGAGTAAAAGTTTACCATTAAGACATACGTAGAAAAAATATAGCATATATAGTTTTGGTACTGTGACTTAAGGGAACTAAAGTTTAGCATGTCAGATAGTAATCAATATTAAAGATAAAAAGCAAGCAAAAATCTAGGCGTGAGGTGCCCGGGAAGGTTGCAGTTTTTATTATTATTATTATTATTATCGTAAGAAAGGATGGTCAGGGAAGTCCTCACCAGACTAGTGTTCTTGCAGTCTAAACCATGAAGGTAAGGGCGTGACAAGAACATATTCCTGAGGGTCGAGGGTCTAGCGCTTCTGATGAGACAAAAGCAAGCGCGAAGCTGCAGAGGAAGAACATTCCAAGCCGTAAGAGAAAAGCAAGAACAGTGGCTTCCTGGAGTGACTTCAGTAGAGTGTTGGGTAAGAACCGGGGTAGAAGGGGGCGTTTCGGGGCAGCGGCTTGAGAAACAAGCCACCCCAGTGGAGACTAAGCTGGGAAGGTGTACGTCCAATGAGGACCAAAGGCTTTCAAGGGCGGTCAGTTTGATGTTTGCGACCAAATACCGACGGTGCCCGACCGCACCTGCACAAAGGACGCTATGGGTAGGAGGATTGAAGCTCAAGACCAGCTTAGGCGACGTGTGAGACCCTGTCCAAAACAAAACGAGAGGCAGAACTCAGTAAAATCAAAACGAAGGAAAACAAACAAACAAACAAAACACCAAAATTCAAAACAAAAACAAACCCTTAACTAGCTCCACGCTGACACCTCCTTTCCACGCCCTAATCTCCTCCCAGAAGCCGGAACTACCAAGCGGAGGCCGGACCGGAAGTAGCTTCAAAAGCGGAGGCATTTTGCAGGCTGCATTTCCGTTAGCGGCGGCGGGAATATCGCTGCTGGCTGCCGACTAGGCCTCTGTGGCAGCGAATCCGGCGGGAATCTGAGCCATCGGAGCCGCCACCATGGTGAGAAAGCTCGGGCTGGTCGCAGGGCGCTCGGGGCTGCTGACTGGGGCCGTGGCTGACGGCATCCGTGGGTTGGAGCCGCCCGTGGCGGAGAAAGTCGGGGCCGAAGTCGCTCTCTCCGGGCGCCAAAGGCCTGGGCTGTGGCGGCGCGGCCGGGCCCGGGTGGACGAGAAGGCCGCACCGGGGGCCACGAGCCGACCGCGCGGTGGTTACCGTCCCGCGGCCTCGGTAGCTGGGAACTTGTGCCGGGGCCATGAGTGCCCGGGCTTCTGGAGCCGACGCGAGCCTCCGGCCGAGTAGCGGACTCCGGGCCAGACGGAGGAGAGTAGCGGAGGTCTCCGCCGGGAAGTGGAGTCCAGTGGCGGAGGGGGCGCGACCCTGCTCGGCGTGTTTTTATGTGGGGGTGTGCCAGGCCCTGGCACGGCGCCCCGAAATAAGTCTGTCTTCGGTGGGTTTCTGGCTCGGGGCAGGCCTAAGAGAATTCACGGCGGTAGTTCGGCTTTCGGCTAAAGGAACGGCAGGGGGAGGGGCGGGAGCGCCTTCTCCAGCTCGTGGGTCCCCAGCAGAACTCCCGAGTGATTGGTTAGGAGCGCCCCTGCCCTGTGGGAGGGAGGCTTAGAACTGCGGAGAACCGCGAAAGTGAAGAGGTCGACGGCCAGACACGGTCATGAACAACCTGGTCTTTGCACCTTCCTTATCCTGTTGGTAGCAAGACGTCGCTGAAAGATGTTTTCACAGGCGTAATGAACTTAAGTTGGGGTTAGAAGGGTCAACCGGGGAAAGTGGCCGCTGCTTGAAAATCTGTTTGTAATTTGTAATTTCTGTGCCTAAGTAGGCAGAGGCGCCTGAGTTTTGAGGCCGGTTTTGGCTACAGAGCAAACGTAACAAATAACCTCGAATATCTCCAGAAACATTACTCTGGTTGCGAAGCTGAAGAAATCCGAGGTAGCGAAGATAGGCAATCGTTTTGAGAGTTGACTGAGACAAGTCCTTACTTAACCTTCAGCTTGGGTCATCTATTTTATCAGTAAAAAGTGGGCCCAGTTTTGAGGATTAATACAATCCCTTTCAAGGGCCTGGTTATACGGGGAGCACTCAATAAAATATTAGCTATTACCCGGAAAGTGGACCGATGTACGCTGATCCTCGTGAGCAGCCCTTTGAGATGGTTGCTTAAGCAGAAGACATATCTGGGTTTTCATGTTAGGGCTGGGTGATGCTCACGGGGCACTTGAGTAGGCAGAAGTGTCAATACCAGTTAGGCTTGTGGGAGTTTTAGTGCCTGTTGAATTCCAGTTTTTAGTTTACATGGATTGAGATGTTTGTAGCACTGAGCATACACAGTGGTTGATGGCTTAATGTCTAGTCTGGATGGATTTGATTAGTTTGTGGACACTACACTTCCCTGAGACAGATACAACATAGACAAAGTTAAAATCGGAGGGTGCTTGCCTATTTTAAGGGCAAGGAGAATAGCAAATTAATGGGCAGAGGTCAAGGTTGAAAGCTGGGTGATAAGATTCCCAGAAAAAGACCATGTTTGGAAGCTAGCTGAACTTGGTTGAGAAAGTTGCACCCAGAAAATTAGGCTGTGGTGGAAGATTTGGGGGAGGGCAAGAAGTGTGCGAGTCCAGAAGAGCCTAGCCTCACTGATCCTGCTTCCTTCTTGCAGACGGTGGGTAAGAGCAGCAAGATGCTGCAGCACATTGACTACAGGATGAGATGCATCCTGCAAGATGGCCGGATCTTCATCGGGACCTTCAAGGCTTTTGACAAGCATATGAACTTGATCCTCTGTGACTGTGATGAATTCAGGAAGATCAAGTAAGGAGAGGGCTGGCTGTTGGGGGGGGGGGGCGAAGGAACTGGGGGTGGATGGGTGGGTGGGCGGGCCAGGTGTGGGATGGCCATTCAGCTAGGTTTGCCTACCTGCTTGTGAAGGGAGACACTTCAGTGGGGACATTGGCTGCTAAGGAATCTCTTCCTTAACCCAGAAAACCTTGCTCTCTGATTCTAGCAGAGTGGAACTTGGTGAGGAGGGCGCTAGGCTTTTATTTCTCTGATTTTGCATGCCCCTGGGTACTGGGGTAAAGGGCTCTCATGTTCTCCCCACAGGTGTGTGAGGGGGGAGAGCTTGATTTTCTGGCCTCATTACCTATTTGTAAAGCTGTAGCCTAAAGGGCTCTCCTATTGCAGCCTGGTCTGAAACTGCTTTAAGAAGCCTCTGACCCTCTTCAGGGTAAGTGCTCTGCTCCCCATGTGGGTTTGGGGCCAGTCATTTTTTGTTGGCATTTTCTTAAAAAAAAAAAAAAAAAAGAGAGATTTTCTCATTTGCTGCAATTCTGTAAGTTGATTAGCTAATTCGTTTCAGGACCATTAAACAGTGTGGTCTGTTTCAGTCCTGCTTTGTATATTGAAGACATCCTGAGGCTCAACAACTGGTGTGACTTTGGTCATATGTGCACTCCTGACATGCAGCACTTACGTGTTCTGACCGAATTCCCTTAAGTTCTTTTTGAGATTGTTTTCTTTTGTGGCCCAAGGTCAAGTATAGAATAACAATGCAGAGACGCCTGGGTGCCGGGTGCATGTTAGAGTGGGGCCAGCAGATCAGTGTGGAATTCCCACTTTAAAAATGAAACTGGTTTTCAGATTTAAAAACTGTTGGGAAATACTTTTTCAAATAAAATTAATGAGAAAAAATTTAAATACCTGCTTTTTTAATCATAAAAGGCTAATAATATAAGCTTATTTAACATCTAAGACAATATGAGCTAAAATGGAGGGAAAAAATCTAAGTTTGTTTTTTTAAATTCAGGACATTATTTCTTTATTTTAAAGACTATGGCTGTGGCTCCCTGCTCTCATCTTGCAGTTCCTTTTTCTAGTTTACATTTTTCTTTCTTTCATCCTTTCCAGTTGTGCTGTTTGGGGTGGGTTCTTGTTTGAGGTCACCCATGTGAAATTTCTTTGTGACTCTTGTAAAAATTCAGGCTTATTTAACAAGTAAGACAATATGAGCTGGAAGGGGGGATCCTTTCCCCATTGTATGCTAAATTTCTCTTGCCCTTTCTTCCATCCCTTGATTGCTCACTAGGATGAAGGGTGGATTGTAGCCTTGAGGTTGAATTGTTGCTAGTATGCCACTACATGGATGTGGAGTGGGTGGGATTCACTGTTGGATTGCTTAGCCTGCCTCTTGTCTACGAAATCTTAAACTGAAGGCAGGGAACAAGGTAATATCAAAGAAAACCGGGAAAGGTGTTTGCATCTTCTCCAGGGCTGGGCATTCTTGCTGCTTGTCCTGTCTCCTTGTCTGCATCTTCTTGATTTAGTAGAAGGCAGCCGCCATCTTTCCATATGCGGTCATTTAGCCTGGGATTCTGTCTAGAGGACCTGTTTAAAAAGTTTATAAACTGTTTGTCAAGGTGGTGTAATATAAAGCAAACCTCGGTGGTTCTTAGATAGGTAAACCTAAATGTTTCCTGCCTTCTAATACTTTTCCTTTTAAAAATTCAATTTTAGGCCAAAGAATGCCAAACAAGCAGAAAGGGAAGAGAAGCGAGTTCTTGGTCTGGTGTTGCTTCGAGGGGAGAACCTGGTCTCCATGACAGTAGAAGGACCTCCTCCCAAAGATGTAAGTCCCTCCTGAATACCCCTGGAAAGAAGGTCCTCATGGGAGCCAGGCTCTGTTAGGCACTCTGGCTGTGGACTCCTTTACAGGTAGTAAATGAGTGGAGGGAGCTAGAATTTGTGACTTTTACCTTCTCCTCAGGGAAACTCTAACCAGCAGGAGAGCTACCTGAGACCATTTCGTCACTAAAATTAACAGCTTCATAGATTTATGTAATAACAGTGAAAAAAGATGGAGGGTTTGGCTGGAGGAAAGGGGAGGGAGAAACTAATTTAATCTCAAAAAGAAATAATTTAAGATAAATAGTAGCTCCTGCTGGTTTTGGTGGCACACTCCTTTAATCCCAGCAGAGGTAAATAGATCTGAGTTCAGAGCTAGCCAGGGGTACATAGTAAGACCCTGTCTCAAGAAAACAAAAACAGCTCCAAATCTTAGAATTTATGAAGGCTTTTGTGGTTACAGAATAATAGTATTTGTTGTTAATTTGTGCATCAGGGACATCAGTGTTTTTTTGTTTTGTTTTTGCCAATGTTTTATTTAGTCATTATAAGAATTTTAGTTTGCTCTTGAAAAATTATTCCCACCTTAGGGATGAAATAAACTAAGTTTAGTAGCTTGCCTAAGATGTAGGCAACTAGTAAATGACAAACCAGCCATTTGATCCCAGATGATCTTGGTTCTGCAAACACCAATGTATGTTTATAAATAGAGCTGTCTAAAAGAACCTAACTGAATTTGTTTTCTTTCTTTATTTCAAGACTTTGTGAATCAGGAGAATATGCTTAACCTGTATTTGTATATATGTGTCTGTTTTAATTTTTGCAGAGCTTGGTTTGTACCCAGGGTGTCATGTATGTTGGGCAATCATTCTGCCTCTAAGATGCCTCTTCAGCTCTCCTGTGTTTATTTTTATCCACACGCACATGCTTCTTTATGACACACGTAAAAGCTTGTTCTGCCTTTCCAATTTGTAAACATCTTTCAGTCACCCTCTTGATTTAAGTCCTGCTAATGACTTAGAGATAGTCGCTCTAGTGAGTAGAGAGTAGTTTATCTCATTCCTTTCCTTATTTTGGACTCTACAGGTTGTGAATATGTATCAGAGGTATTATTTGACACTGTTACTTAGCAAAGGAGAGTCAGAGAGGCAGTGGATCTTGTGTCTGTTGAAAGGTCAAGTGCTATTTTATTTTTATAGGAATGAGTGTAGGTATTGAGTGACATGCTTCTCTAGACTTAAGTTATAGTCTCTTTAAGGGATGATAGGTGGGTTCTTAGTCTTTCATAGAAGAAGAATGGTGTGTGTGTGTGTGTGTGTGTGTGTATCTATGTTAGTGTATATAATTAGTGCTGATTAGGTGCCTTATAAATCTGAGGAGGCTCTTAGTGCTGTTCCAAGGTATACTTAAATTTTTTTAGGCCACCAAGCCTTTCACCATCTTTTTTGTACCAGACCCTTTTGGGCCACCAACCAGCTCCCAAATCATGACACAGAGACTTACTAGTTTTGAATGCTCAGCCTTTTAACTTAATCCATTTCTTTTCATCTATATTTTGCCTTGGGGCTTTTTAACCTTTTACTTTCTTGCTGTCTCTATTGCAATGGCTCCCTGGCTTCTGGCCCTGCGCATGTCCCTCATCTTTCTCTTCCTCTTGAGCCTAGAGTTCTGTTATTCTCTCTGCCTGTTTGCCCTGCCTATCCTTTCTCTGCTTAGCTGTTGGTTTTTCAGCTCACTGTTAGACCTATTACACACATTAGCTAGGCAAGGTGAAACAGATGTAACACATCTTTACATAATTAAACATGCATCCCTACATCGTCATATGCGTGCACAGTTAAAGTAATATTCTACAGCATAAACAAATGCAACACATCTTTGCCTAGTTAAAATAATATTCTACAACAGTATTTTTTTTTCTTTTTAGACTGGTATTGCCAGAGTGCCACTTGCTGGAGCTGCTGGGGGGCCAGGTATTGGCAGAGCTGCTGGTAGAGGAATCCCTGCTGGTGTTCCCATGCCCCAGGCTCCTGCAGGACTTGCTGGGCCAGTCCGTGGGGTTGGAGGACCATCACAGCAGGTGAGGCACTGGAAGAGGACTACTGGTTTCTGGTAGCTAAAAGGATAGGGCAGAATCCATAGCTTCAGACCAATCTCATGATGAGTCCAGATTGTCAGACTAACAATGTTTGTGTGAAGAGATGGACAAAAGATATTCCGGCCAACTGAATTGAGCAAAATTCTCTTTCTCTTTCCATGTCACCAGTCTTTTTTTGGATAAGATCTTTTTCAAAAATATTTACTTACTTACTTTTACATGTCAATCCCAGTTCCCCCTCCTCTCCTCCCACTTCTTCCCTTTTCCCCACACTCTACCCCATCTCTTAGGAATGTCTCCTCTGGGAAGTCAACTAAGTCTGTACTATCTCACCTTGTTGAGGCAGGCTCAAGCCAGCGCCCCCTCCCCCCACCAAGTACAAGCAAACATGTCACCATTATTAACTAAAAGTACAAGTGCTTTTTCCCAGGTTGGATTGGGAACACTTAATGTCAGGCTAAGAGGCTAGAAATCGGGCATTTGGGCTTCCTGATAGCTGCCTTTTTACATGGGAAGTCTGACGGCATGAGTTGTAGCATTAGGACTTCAGGCTTAGTGTACTTGAGTTAGTGTTTTGTTTAATTCTTTGTTATTTTAGGTGATGACTCCACAAGGAAGAGGCACTGTTGCGGCTGCTGCAGCTGCAGCCACAGCCAGTATTGCAGGAGCCCCAACTCAGTACCCACCTGGTCGTGGGGGTCCTCCTCCACCTATGGGCCGAGGGGCGCCTCCTCCAGGTGAGTATCTTCACAGGAGACCAGTACTAATCGATCACAAATGCCTTAGCTGGATTCGTGATGACATAGATCCTTGACTGAAACTGGTGATGAGTTTGCATAGTTAAGCAGGATTACTCTGAGATCCAGCCTGGCTGACTGAGTTGGAAACTAGCTGGACGAGAGCAATTAGGAGCCCCACTCTGGCTCAAGGGCCCCTTTGCTTTAGAGGCTGCGAGGATGGATTGTGCTATCTGACTTGGTAAACAGCTTTGTATGCTTCCTTCCAGCTTTTAAGAAGTCTCTTGGGCTTTTTTTCTTCAGGTATGATGGGCCCTCCTCCTGGCATGAGGCCTCCTATGGGTCCCCCAATGGGGATCCCTCCTGGCCGAGGAACTCCAATGGGCATGCCTCCTCCTGGGATGCGGCCTCCTCCTCCAGGGATGCGAGGTAAGTGCCTACAATAGTGGCTTTGGCTTCCTTTCCTAGAGTTTACTAGGTTGGAAACTGAAGATTGGCTTTAGACCAGATCTGGTTTTGGACCTCAAATTTAGGGAAGTGAGCTCTTGGAGGACAGCTGTGTCCAGAAAGTAGAGAGGAGGGAGTAAGCATTAGCGGGTTGGCCTTGTCTCCTTAGTGGGATAGAGGTATGTTCAGTGTCCAGTCCATCAGCCCTGGATGAAAGACGAGAGTCTCTGAGATCACAGTAGAGACTGTCGGATGCCCTTGACTATTTAATTAGAGAATCTCTCTTTTCCTGGGTATGGTGGCTCATGCCTTTAATCCCAGCATTCCAGAGGCAGGTGGATTTCTGAGTTTGAGGACAGCCAGGTCTACACAGTGAGTCTCTGTCAAAACAAACAAAAGCCTAGAGAGCATCCTGACTACCAGCCCTGTGTTCTTTTCTATGAAGTCATGGTAGATCTTAAGATAAACAATGTTCAAATTTCATGATCATCTTATTTCTCTTTGATTTTGCATTTGTGTTTTTGGGCATAGCCCAGTTAACTCACCCGTGTTGTCACTTGCAGAGTGTGGGGAGCTGGGGCTTGGTACAGCTGAGGTTGTGACTGAACTTTCTCTTGCTTCAGGTCTGCTTTGATCCTCGCACAGCATCGTGGCAGTAGTTCCACTGAGGTGTGGGTCCTATTCCCCGGAGCCGAGTTAGCACACACCTGTTTGTTTGTATGCTGTTCATGGAGTCTCCCTGGATCGTCTGGTTTCCCTTTCAGGGCCCCCCTCCCTGGGGAATATGCCCTCCAAGGTTCTAGGCTCATCTTGGTCCTCCTCAGCTCCTTGCCTGTTTCCCAAAAGGCTGTACATAGTCCTTTTTACCCCCACTGTGACCTTTGAAGCTGGTTTATAATAAACTTTTAAGACTGTTAAACATGCACTCAATAAATCTGTTTGTCTTTAGAAAAGCCTTTGATTTGTTGAGTGCCTAATTTACCTTAGAAAAATTAACTCTACTCTTTCTGATAATATTTTACAAAACTGACCTACAATGAGGCTTTTTGTCCATCAGGTTTAAAGATGAGTTTGAGGAAATAGCATATGCTGTTGAGTGTTACACCCTGGGCTAGGCAGATCTTTATGAAGCAAACACTAAAGGAGAGAACCTTGTGGGATGGGGTACTGTTAGAACATTGTCTCGGGTCACACAGACACAAACTGTCACCTGACTTTTAAAGGACTTGCCATGATTTCTTCCACCCGTTTTGGATAATAAGGTAATGAGCAGCATTCTGGTACTTAGCACAGCAAGGCTAGTGGTGAGCCCAGGAAGTGTTGGTTTTTTTTTTTTGTTTGTTTTTTTTGTTTTTTGTTTTTTTGTTTTTTTTTTTTTGGAGCCACGGCAGCTCCAGGAAATCAAAACAATAGCAGAGGTGAAGGTCAGGGTTATCTCAATAACACAGAGAACATTTGATTAAATCCTTTCATGATCGAACTGGCACAGAAGGAAATTCTAAACAAAACTCCCTCAGCTAGGGCCTGGCGGGGTCGATAGCTTAGTGATGGAGTAAATATTTGCCCAGTGTCTGCAAAGCAGGATTGGATCTCTAGTGCTGTCAGAAGGTCATGGAGTAGCTCTACAGGCAACAACATAAGTTCCTGCTTATTCTCTACTCCTTCCACTTGGTGCTGGAAGCTCAAGCTGGGCAGTTGTGAAGAAAATGTATAGTTAGTGAAATAAACTTATCTGCATGTGAACAAGATAATTCATGTGTTCAAGAAGTTGCAAACAATTCATAAGGTCAGTTAGTAGTGAATGAATAAAGCAAAGTTGTAGGGTAGAGGTCAGTCTGAAAAGGAAATTAATTATACTTGGAAATAGTGTATTAGAGTTCTCTAGAACAGAATGTGTGTGTGTATTAGAACATCTTGCAGCCCGCAGTCCAAGTAGTCCAACAATGATTATCTACCATTGGAAGACCAGGAATCCAGAAGTTCAGTCCACAAGGCTGTATGTCTTAGTTCTTTAGTGTTTGCCAGAGTCCTGGAGAAGTAGGCTCTGAAGGAATGGACTTGCCAGCAAGTAGACTACTATATTTATATAGGCTGCCTGCAGGTGTGGCTTAGATTAAATATGGCTCTTTCCACCTCAAAAGGTCCAGATTAAAACTGGGTCTTCGGCTTCAAATGATTTAAGAAAAAAAAATCCCTCTTAGGTAAACTCAGCTGCTTTGGTTTAGCTGATTCCATATGGAATCACAGATAGCAAAGAAAAAGAATCAAAGAGGTCTAAGGTTCCACTCTGAAAGTGAAAACTTGTGAAAGGAAATGAGGACAGACCTGTTTACAAGTTGGAGCTTGATAATACATTAGTTGCACCAGCTCATTGTTCAGTACTCTTAAAATTCTAGTGGTATAGTTAGAAGAAACATGTTAATTTTGTGTGCTGTTCTGAATAGCCCAAATCTTGAAAGTAAGGTGTTTAAGGTATAGTTAGCTGTCAAAGTTATAATAGGAGTTCATTAATGGCATCTAGGTATAAACCTGTGAGTAGAGAATGGAGTTGAGAAGCCTTTGAGGGAGGTAAGGTTGACAGTCATTAAAGTACCTAGAACACGTCATGCTGAGACAACCACAGACCTCTACCTCACTCAGCAATCTAGGAAAG
Source organism: Alexandromys fortis (assembly GCF_014885135.2). Classification (NCBI taxonomy): domain Eukaryota; kingdom Metazoa; phylum Chordata; class Mammalia; order Rodentia; family Cricetidae; genus Alexandromys; species Alexandromys fortis. The sequence goes on from NW_026067902.1 coordinate 9,312,218, forward strand.
TTACAACTATAGACTAATTAGAAGGAAATACAAACCATTCACTGAATCTACGGTGGTGGTTTTAGATTTGGCACTGAAAGCACAAGCAACAGCATCAGAATTGTGAAGCCAGCATCGAAGGAAGCAGCTTAACGCGGCAGGATGACTTGGAAGACAATGAGTCCTAGTGGTTAATGCTTGCCTTTTGTTTGTGTGTTGGTTGCTTCTTTTTGTTGTTTGTCTTATTATATACTCAAAAATAAGTTTTCCCATTTTTAAAAATACATATTTGAGTATTTTGGCTGCATGTACCTAAGTACACTGTTGTCTGTTCAGTGTCCTCAGGCCAAAAGTTGCCAGGTTCTGTGTAAGTCACCATGTGGATGCTAGGAATGGAGCCCAACTCTTCAGGAGCGGCCAGAACTGTTAACCACTGTGCCATCTCTCCAATTATTACTAAATTTACTATATTAAGATGTATGGACCATGGTGTCAGAGGACAACTTGGAGTCATTTCACTCCTTGTGGGTCCCAGAGAACAAAGAGTCACCATGCAAGCACTTTTACCTGTTGAACCATCTTAACAGCCTATAAAGAAAATTTTTTTGTTGTCCTGGGGATTGACTCTTTAAGGACCCTGACCATACTGGGCAGTTGTTCTGCTGAAGCCAATCTTCAGTCCTCTTTATTTTGAGATAACGTCTAAGTTGCCCACTTTGTCTTTGAACTTACTCAAATCCAGACAGGCCTTAAATTTAATCTCTTTTGCCACTTCCTGCATAGCTGGGATTACAGACTTGTGCCGTCAAAAACATCCTCAAATTTTAAAAACAAACCACTATTGATCCTTCTCTGTGATTGGACAGTTAACTTATTTTTTCATTAACAATATGATGGCTGTATTTGCATAAATATTATTCTATATTTAGCTAATGGGATTTCTGAGTTAAAGGAGGTAAACATTTTAATTATCAAGAAAGTTGATTAAAGTTAATTATCTTGAAAGTTTGAGTTTATTTGCCCTGCTACAAACTGGACACACTTGACAGTTTACTAGGTGTGTCTTAGAATTGGTAGTTACCAAGAAAAAGCAATCTACTCTGACAATCAAAAGATGGTTTGCCATTTATATATGTATTCTTATTTCACAATGTGAAGTTAATTTCATCTATTGTGTTGAAGAAAGGATTGTGGGGACAATCACCATGCTGATGTGTGACTTCATAATGATTGCGAATGGGCATACTTGTTTGGCCATTCCTCCCACTTTGAGAATCCTATCTCTGATTTTTTTAATGACCACAAATCAGACAGTAATGAATTAGATTGTGGGGAAATACTTTTCTTTTGATTTTCCAGTTTTTAGGCGCTGTATTTATGATTTAAAGGCAAAAGTTAGAAGGCAAATGTTGGATCCAGATGCCTGTATCTAAGTCACTGCATCTAAGGAACTGGCCGATAGAGTTGTTTATGGGGGGAACCTGCTTTGAGAGGAACAAGAACGGAAAGGAAAGTCTACACTGAATATCATGGGGAGCCTGATAAATATGTTTATCACCTCGCTTTGAAAATCAGACATATTTAAAACGATGATCTTTGCAAGTTCCACATCCACCAGGAGGCAGCATGGCTCTGCCGTGAGGATTGGGACAGCATGTGTGGGCTCTTGTACCTGGTACGAGGACTGGGGTTTGTGTCTTTGCTGTCTCCGCTGTCTCCGTTTCTCCCTCCCTCCTTCCCTTACAGCATCTTTTCTTTTTTCAGGTGTGAGTCTGTAGCTGTGGACTTGCTGCGGAGTTTGGTTTTCTTGTGCTTGTTGTATCTTTGTCTCTTTCTGTCTGGTAAACCAGTGTTTAGCTAGGTGTCATGAAAAACACGCCCATTGCCAGAATTCCTCGTTAAGGGCTGTGAACATTGCTGGGTGCTTCACTTAAGATGGACCCGAGAGCATGAACTGACAGAACACGAGTCAGTCTCAAGTGGGGATTTTTTTTTTTTTAAGTAAAGTTGATTTCTAAGATTTAGCATTTCAATACTAAAACATGCACCCAATAGAAATGCTGACATTCACAAAAAGACATGTATAAAAATATACACAAAGTTGTCTATATACAAAGCTGTACTCTCAAATTGGACACTACCTAAATACACACCAGTATTAAATTAGACAGCTTATATCTTTATACAGTGGAACATCTCACACCCAAGGAGAAGCACAGTGGGTCTGCAGCAATGCATGGCTGCTTGACTCTTCTATACAGGTTGTCAAGTAGAGGACGTCAAAGCCCAAACTCAAAACATCCGAACAATGTAATTCCATTCACAAAGTGTAAGAATTAACTGTTGTAGCTGAGTTTGACCCACACAGGGTCACACAGATGGCACAGGTGGGGGGCTGGGATGCTTTCTTTTTTTTTATCTGAGTCCTGGTTCCCCCAGGAGTGTGTGTGTGTGTGCATGCATGTGCTAGCCTGTAACAGAATTCGGTGACATGTACCTGTTTTCATTGGTTGCTTTGCTATGTAGCTCAGGCTGGCCTTAAACTCATGATCTTCCAGCTCCAGCCTCCCCAGTTCTGCACATTCTTGACGTGAGTAAATTTCTTTGTGTGAATAAAACCTGTAAGGATGGAAGAGCAGACAACCAAGAGCTCTTGGAGGCAGTCTAAAGAGGCACTGGAAGCGTGGGAGCTGTCCGGATGACTCCGGCTGGTATTTGTCCTCTCGCTATATGGTCCTAACATAATTCATTTATCCATCATTTTCATTGTGCACCTACTGTGTGTGCTAGACACCATTCTTTTCTCTTCAGCTCTGAAAAGTAAGTAAAATCTGATTGCCCGTGCCTGCTATGTAAAGGAATGATGCCGAGCCGTGAGAATCTCCGGTGGGGGAGACGGACTGTGTCTGCAGTGTGGTTCTGTTTCCTTAGTGACTGGAACCAGAAATCTGTAGGAAGCAAAGCAAGGGGACAGCTCATGCGGGAATGAGGCAAGCTGAGAGAGCCTCCCATAGAGTGTTAGTGCAGAAGGCGCTGGCTGGCCTTGCTTGGTTTTTTAGAGAACACCAGGAAGGTTTTCTGTCAGGGCAGCTCCATCTCCATACACCTTGGTTTGTTTTTGTGGTCAGGGGCAGATTTTCAGGTTTGTCAGTAGAGGGTGCTGGAGAGACATTGTAGAGCAAGGCTTTCTCTCTCTCTCTGAAAACGTGAATTTTTTATTTTAAAAACAACCTTTTTAACATACCAATTCCAGTTCCCTCTCCCTCTCTTCCTCCCACTCCCCTCACTTTCCCTACACCCCACCTCCCATCCACTCAGCAGAGAGGGTGAGGCCTCCCATGGGGAGTCAACAAAATCTGTCACTTGAGGCAGTACTAAGGCCCTCCCCGCTGTATCTAGGCTGAGCAAGGTATCCCTCCATATGGAATGGGCTCCAAAGACTCAGTTCGTGCACTAGGGATAAATACTGTCAGTGGCCCCACAAACTGCCCAAGCCAGACAACTGTCACCCACATTCAGAGGGCCTAATCTGGCCTTATGCAGGCAGGTTCCTCAGCTGTCAGTCTCACTAGCTCAGGTCAGCTGTTTCTGTGGGTTTTCCCATCACGGTCTTGGCCCCTTTGCCCATAATCTTGCTCCTCCCTCTCTATGACTGGACTCATAGTTCGGCCCAGTGCTTAGCTGTGTATCTCTGCATCCGCTTCCATCAGTTACTGGATGAAGGTTCTATGACGATAAGATCAACCTGAGTACAAGATAAGGTCATTTCAGGAACTTTCTCCTCTATTATTTAGATTCTTAGCTGGGGTCATCCTAGTGGAAGCAATAAAGAAAACACAAACAGAGGGAATCCTGAAATGGGAAATGTGGGTTAGCAATCGGGAGGCCTTCTCTCTTGCAGCCCAGGTGAGGTGATTTCTCTGGCACCAAGATTCTGCAGGGAGAGGGCTTTTGTCATGCACAGTAGGTAGGCACTGGCACTAAGCACTGGCATTCTTGGGTGGTGTGGTGCCACAGAGCCTGTGGACAGTTCCTCAGCAAGGCTTTCCCCAGCAGATTTACTGCAAGTTCTGCTAAGATGTCACAGGAGCTTCTCCATTGCTCCACAGCCTCCCTACCCAGCAAGGCCTGGCTCTCAGGCCTGTTAGGAGTGGACAGGGGACTATGCCTTTCCTCAGACACTCTGTCTCAGCCATTGAAGTGGTATCAGCTCTAGAAACCTGTGCTTCTGCTCTTTGATGCTCTGTTTCTTACTAACATCCTTACAGAGCTTCTGCCTTCCGAGGAGACCTGACTGGTGGAGATGCCCAGTTCCACAAGAGTTAAATTATAATCAAAGCTGAATTCAGAGGAGTCAGGGAACCCCAAAGGACACTTGCTTTCACTCTGGGTGAAACAGGACCTAAAGGGGAAGTTTCCTGGAGGAGGGATGGGGCTGGCGCTGCAGAATCCCCAGCGAGGTGACAACATGAGTCGGGGTGGAGCTGGTGATGATGAGAAGCATATTCTGGGTGTTTATTGCAGGGAAAACAGAAATAGATTTTTTTTTTTTGAGACAGGGTTTTTCTGTGACACATTCTTGGTTGTTCTGGAACTCGCTCTGTAGACCAGGCTAGACTTGAACTCACAGAGATCTGCCTGCCTCTGCCTCCTGAGTGCTGGGATTAAAAGTGTGCGCCACCACTGCCCGGCTCACATGGGACACTCTTAAGGATACATCATTCTAGGCTGTAAAATAAATCCCAATTACTTTTTAAAATTAAGTCTATTATTTTAAAATGACTAGATTCACATGCAACTGAAAAAACAGTTCAGCTAAGTCCCTCGTATCCTTCAGGAATGTTGGCCCAGTGCTAACATCTTGAAAACTGTAGGGCAAAATTGTAGCTAGAGTGTTAGCCTTGACGTGATCGTGGCAGGGTGGTCCATCCCAGGAGACTTGTGTGTGTGATTCCTTATACCCATTCTCACACTCTTTTCGCTATATCCTAGACTTTGGGCAACTAGAAATCTGTTCTCCATTCCTATCATTTTCTCATTTTAAGACTTTTAAGTGGAATCACAAAGGATGTGACCTTTTAGAATTTTTTTTTTTTTTAGGCAGGATCTCAAGTACTCAAGGTGGCCCTGAATTAACTATTTAGCCAAGAATAATCTTGAATTTCTCATTTTCCAAATGCTAGGATCACCACACCGAGTTTATGCAGGGCTAGAGAGTAAGCTTAGGGATTTGTGTATACTAGGTGAGAGTACTCTACCAACTGAGTGACATCCCTAGCCCCACGGTTGGCTTTTAAAACAAAAATTGACATAATTCTGAGATGTTGTTCCAGGTGTTATTGATGTCAGCAGCTCCTCTCTTTTCAAGGCCGAGTAGCATTCCACAGCGTGGGTATATTACAAGCTGTTTAAATGCCAGGTGAAGGACAGACGTGTTCCACCTTGGGATTATGATGAACAAAGCTGCTGCAAGCATCTACAGGCAGGTTTTTGTATGAACACCATTTCTCTGGGTTAAATGAACTGAACTACAGTTGATGGACTGTATATGTGAAGTTGGGACTTTTTCTAGGGTCTTGGCTGGACCTGAGAATTAATCCCACCCCCAAAGACATAACTTTAGAGGGTGTTCACCAGGAAACAAAAGTGTAGAGAATCTGGATCTTTCCTCTGCAGCCCACATCTATTGTTGAGGCCCTGGAGCAAAGTTTGCATTGTTTAGTATGCTTCAACTCCAGAATTTCTGTGTAATTCTTATATAGAACATCTACTTCTTGGTGATAGTCTTTAGCTTAAGATGTTATTTTCATCATCTTTTAGCTTTTTATATATTTCTCCCGTGTGTGTATGGTGTATGCATATATGTGTGTGTATGGAAGCCAAAGGTTGATTCTCTGCCTTGTTTTTGAGCCAGGGTTTCTCACTGAGCCTGGGGATCACCGGTTTGTCTAGACTGGCCCTGAGCTTCCAGGGAACCGCAGGCCTAGAGCTCACATTACAGGCTTCTGCTTCCCGGTCCTCATGCTTGCATGGTGCTTCACTGACTGCACTATCCCTCTGTCATCTTTTAGCTCTTTGAACATTTCAAACAGCTGATTTTTGTAGGCTCATTGTCTGGGCTTCCTCAGGGACTGCCCGTTTCAGAGGTTGTTGTTTTGGACCTGTGCCAGATCTTGTTGCTTCTTGTATGTAACCTCACCTCTGCCCCGGAACTTTAGCTAATATAGCATGGTGAACCTGGAAGCAAGCTCCCTGTCTCCCCAGTGGGTATTGCTGTGGGTTTTTGTTGTTTGTTGGTGACTTTCTTGACCTAATTCTGTAGAGCTGTGTGTAGAAACTGGAATCTTGGTGTATTGCTGGTAAGTGCCTTAAATGGGAGACTCCCAGGCTCTACCAAGGTTCTCTGTGCTGGGGCACACCTTCATTCTTTGGCAGGAAGTTTGCCACTCCTCATTGTCCCCTATTTCCTGCTCATGCATACCTGCAAAGTCAGCTAGAGGTGGGGTGATTGCTTAGGACTCCCAGTCTTTCCTGGGCAGTGCCCAGTCCTGCCCCGTCCTGGGCTTGTGTGCACTGCTGGGCAGGCTCCCTAGATCCTAGGCCCATGTCAGAGCACATCGAAGTCCCTATGATCAGCTAGTTTCCATATTTCCTCTTTCTAGATCTCCACTCTGATTTTTGTTGAACTCCAACTTTGGGAAGCTATCGTGTTTTCTTACTTTACTGCCCTGGGGACTGCGGTACAAAGCAGGAGAGCGGTATGCTAATGCCCAGATTCCCCTTGGTTCAGCCACACTGGGCACCTGAGAATGTAAACAGAGATGCATCCCAGTGCCACTGTCATTGGACTAGCTCAGGCCTGTGCAATGAAAGGCCTACATTAAGTGAAAAGGTTCGAGACCCAGGTCTAGCATCTCGAGGCTCGCACAGCTCACAGACAGCAGCCAATCCCACAGGCACCTTCCTGACAACTCCTGAGGGAGGAGAGAGTTCAAAGGGACACTGCAGACTGGGCTGTGTCCCTTGTCCTTGTCCTAGTAAGCAGGAGTTAAGAAACCAGCTTTATCCGGAAGTGCTTTAAGTCTGAGGGATACTTGGGGCTGAATGAATAAGAGGGTATCTTCTTGAAAGAGCACCTTTGGGCAGCCAGATGCCATGTGGTGAGGAAGCCCAGGACAGGGGGAGGGATTGTGGGTATGTGTTCAGCCCGGGTGTTCAATCCGGGGAGTCTGACCTGCTCCTGGTTACCGAGAGCAGCTCTCCCCTCCAAACTCCATCCAGACTGCAGACGTATGAGCAATTCGTCATTATCTTAAGCTTTAAATTGTGGGCCTGTTTGTTACACAGCAGTTGGTACCTGAACACAGCAAATGTGTCGTGGCAGAAGTCAACTAGCCAGGTCATTACTGAGGGTTCTGCCATCACCAGAAACACCTTTGCACATTTCCTCCGTCTTAATCTCTAAGGGCAAAGTTCCAGGACATGGCTGTCTGGGGCAGGGTACTCAGCTTGGCCTGTGCTGGGGGAATACTAACTACAAAAGGTTTAGTGTTTCGAAGAGGAAGAGGCTGTTGAGATGGAAGCCAAGAGTCACTTTGGAAAAGATGTGCTTGCTATCCAGGGAACCCTGCTATGCTTTTGATAGGTGTCCCATGGGCCCGTGTGGTCCCTGCTGTGGTACCCTCAGTGGATACTGGAGCTTTTAAGAGGACTTTCCGGAAATCTGGTCACATGAGGACAGACATTTGAAGTGGGTAAGACCCTGGTCTCTCCTCTTAGCCCTTTTCATTTCTTGGTTACCATGGATAAGGAATTTTGCTTCACCATGGGCTCCTTCCCATGATGCACTGCCTCAACATGGACCCAAGAGCGGCAAGGCCAAATAACCACAAAATGAATCTCCAAAACCACGAGCCAAGGTGAGCATTTCCTTTTCTTATTTTTATTTATTTTCTTTATGTGTATGGGTGTCTTGACTGCACGTATGCCTGTTTACCATGTGTGCGCCTCTTCCCTGTGGAGTCCAGAAGACTGATCCTCTGGAATTGGAGTTACAGATATTTGTGAGCCACTGTGTGGATGCTGGGAATTGAACCTAGCCAGTGCTTAACCACTGGGCTGTCTGTCCAGCTCCCAGACATTTCCATATTCATATGTTGATTATCTCTGGTATTTTGTTACGGTAACAGAAAGCTAAGGCAAACCCTAAACTTTCCTCTGACTGGAACAGGGTTTCCTAGACCTTTGTACAGCTGGCACTTCACATGAAACAAACTTCAGATACCACAGCCCACCACTTAGGTGTGTTAAGAGTCTGGGATTGCTCAGAGATTCACCAGTCTGACAATTAAGATTTTTTCCCTCAGGTTTTATTTATTATTATTATTATTATTATTATTTTTTTTTGGTTTTTCAAGACAGGGTTTCTCTGTGGCTTTGGAGCCTGTCCTGGCACTAGCTCTGTAGACCAGGCTGGTCTCGAACTCACAGAGATCCTCCTGCCTCTGCCTCCCGAGAGCTGGGATTAAAGGCGTGTGCCACCATCGCCCGGCATTCCTCAGGTTTTATTAAATACTGGCTAGGACTATGAGAACTGGCCGGGTCCATACCTGAGTCTCATGCTCATGCACAGAAGATGGTGCCCAATGACATTAAGTCAGGGGCTTATAAAGGCAAAACCACAAGGCTACGTACTTCCTTCCTTTGTGCAATCAGAGACAAGCACACGTCCTGACGTACTCCCTGCCTATGTACGATCAAGCACACATCCTGTGCCTTTGGGGGCAACCAGACTTGTTTACAGATGCAAAAATACTGGCTTGTTATCTCGCATGAACAACAGCCCCCAGCATTCCAGTTCTCTGTCCTTGGGCAAGTGGGGCTCACAGGTTAGAGGTATTTTTGTTTTATTAGCTCTCTTAAGCACAGCCATTTAAACTTAATACATAATGTAAGCCATCACAGGTGCTGTGTGATTGTCTGCGAGTCACCCTGTGTTCCTTTCTCAGTTGCAATGAGGGGACGATGAGAGAGCCTTCTTAAGGAGCTGCATTTGTAAGGATCCTGAAGCTGCTCCCAACATGCACACTAGTTTGAGCACTGTTTTTATTGTCATTAAAACCCCAGCCTTCTTCTCAGAGAGTCTTTCTCTCTAAAAATAGGGCCGTCACTTTTAGGGAGGGGTTGTCACTTCTGTTTTTTTTTTTTTTTTGGCACTCGACACTGAATTCAATTAGTTGATGTATTCAATAATCCACTTATGTGTTGATTTTTGCTTCTCCTTCTGTGTGTCATGCTAGAAAATGTCCCAGTGGACCCCCGTCTTCACTGACTAGAGAGTGCGCGAGGGACCTCTGGCACAGTCTTGTCCTTGGATTTACGTAGCATTCAGGGTGGGGACCGGACACAGCCCAGACGCCCTGCGGCGGTGGTAACTGCTCACTGGTAGAGAGCACCGCCAGTAGAGTTATTGTCCGTGTAGCGACATCCCAGCTGTAGAGCCCTCTCTTAACCAGCATCGTGTTCCTAGGCAAATCAGTGATGGCTTCCATCAGAGAAACACAGCCCTGCCCATCAGCCTGGACACTCTGACAGGCCATTCAAGCTCTGGAGCTACCTGAGGTGAGCAGAGGGGGGCGCATTGCCCAAGGCTGTCCCAGGGCCTCCACCTTGGCTCAATTCCTCCCTCTGCTCACACCAGCTCTCCCAAGCCTGACTGTGGGTGCTGGAACCCAGGTTCTACTCAGTCAATAGCTTGTACTCTGAACTCCACCTTTAAAGGGCTTCCCGGGAAGCCCATCCCTGAACTTGGGGATGATTTGTTGGAGGATCCAAGAGCCCCTTTCCACTGCTCTGCAATGACTCCTGCTTTGGAGAGGAGTGTCCCGTTCAGCAGCAGTAGCAGCAGGTGACTTTCTGTCCTGAGCCGGTATTGTCAGTATCTCTCTCTTTGGGGGACAAGCATCAGAAGTTCTGATCAGATGTTCTGTGAGCTGGTGATTTTTGTCAACTTGATACAAATGTAAACAAACCTTGGAAGAGAGATTTTTTCTTTTTCTTTTTCAAGATAGGACTTCTCTGTGTAACAGCTCTCACTGCCCTGGAACTCTCTATCTAGACCAGGCTGGCCTCAAACTTACAGAGTTTGTAGACCAGGCTACCTCTGCCTCCAGAGTGCTGGAATTAAAGCCGTGCACCATCATTGCCCGAAAGAGAGAATCTTGAGGAGTTGCCTCCATCAGATTGTTCTGTGAGAAGTCTGTGGGGCATTTTCATGATAATGACCGATGTGGAAGAGTCCAGCTCACTGTGGACAGTTCCACTTTTGGGTCAGTGGTCATGGGCTGAGCAAGCCGTGGAGAACAAGAAAGACCTCCATGTTCTCTGCTTTATTTTCTGTCTCCGGGTTCTCGTTCTCCTTCAGTTTGAGCCTTGACTTCCCTCAACGACGGACTGTGATGTAGAACTGTAAGCTGAAATAAATCCTTTCGTCGCCATGATGCTTTGGTCATGGTGCTTATTACAGCACTGGAAATCCCGACTAAGACACTGTGGGGACCACACTGGATATGGCTTCTTTCAGGGAGGACTGGGGTGGGCGGGATGGGGGCACATCTCCAAAGCAGGAGTCATTGCAGAGCAGTGGAAAGGGGCTCTTGGATCCTCCAACAAATCATCCTCAAGTTCAGGGTTGGGCTGAAGGTGGAGTTCAGAGTACAAGCTATTGACTGAGTAGAACCTGGGTTCCAGCACCCACAGTCAGGCTTGGGAGAGCTGGTGTGAGCAGAGGGAGGAGTTGAGCCAAGGTGGAGGCCCTGGGACAGCCTTGGGCAATGTGTCCCCCTCTGCTCACCCCATATCCTTGAAGAGAAAGAAGGGTGATGCTTAGAGACCTGGCCCAGGTAGACAGTCCTTTGCGCTCAGTGACTGGGACAGCAGATTTGGGTCCCATTTTATTAGAAGCCCAGCTTTGGAGAGAACAGCTGAAGCCAAGGCCTAGAGCCAGGTCTCACCGAGGCTAGGGGGCAGCCTAGGGTCAGGAGTCAATAAAGAGGTTAGAGTCAGATCCTTGTGTCGGGTGGGAACTATAGTCTGGCCTCAGATTCGCTGTGGAGTTGGTCCAGGGGCAGTGTTAGCATGGATTCTGTTTGGTCCTAGCCAGGTCTTGATTTGAGGACAAGGGTTAGGATCTGGTTTAGTGTCGGAGTTAATGATCCAGCCCCAATCTGAATCACAACTCAATTTAGAGTCCCTGTCCCAAGCTGAGAGTTTATCTCCTTTCACTCTGGAGATCCTCAAAGCTTGCCTTAGCCCTGGTTTGAGCTATCATTTGAGTTAGCCTGCTGTTCTGCGGAAGGGTTGGACAGCTCCAACCCAGGGTGGGCTTGGCCTGCAGCCTGTTTTAGATAATGTTTATCATGCCACATATCTGGTTGTGCGCCATCTGTGCTAACTTCAATGCTGTAGAATCAAAGTTGAGCAGTTACAACAGAGGCCTCCTGGTTTGCAAAGCCCGAAAAACTTATGCTGGACCTTACACTGCTTAACAAACCCTTGGGAAGGGAGGAACTTGACTGTAGAAGACCAGATCCCTCACCTCTCGGCGTTCAGAACTTTCTAGAAAGCAGGTGGTCTTTCCTGAAAGCTGGAGCGGCTTACAGGAAACAGAAAATCTGAATCTTACATAAAGCCTCCATGCTGCCAGTGAGGACGAGACCATCGTGTGAGGTCAGTTTGGTTCCATTAAAGTCCTGTCTCAGGTCAGCCGGGACGCACCATGGGAAACAGCTACCTAGCAAGCTATCCTCGTCCCCTAAACACAACATTATCCCACTGAGTTTAGTCGCAGAACTGTGCAAGTCCCCACCCCTCCTGGCTGCCACAGGGCCTTCAGCAGGGAGAGGCTGCTCCCCGTTTACTTCTGCTCCCTTGACCTCTGCCAGTGCTGATCCCGGTTCCTTGTTGTCAACATACTGTGGCTCAGGCTGGCCTGAACTTACTATGTAGCTCAGGTTGGCCTTGAACTCATGGCAATCCTCCTGCTTCAAGCCTTTGACGCATCTACTTATCTGGCCACCACATCTCACATTTTGTAGACTTGTCAGTACTTGTGTGGGGGCGCCTCAGGAATCATCTAACAAATACTGTGTATTCACTTGGCTCTCAACACAAATGATTCTCATCTGTATTTTAAAAAAGGTTTTATTTTATTGAAGTTGCAGGCGTTTGTGGGGAGGGTGTATGTACATAAGTGCAGTTGCCCACAGAGACCAGAAGTGTTCGGCCCCTGGAGCCGGAGCTACAGGAGGTTGTGAGCTTGTCTGCCATGGCACCTGGGAACCACACTCAGACCCTCTAGTAGAGCAGAAAGTGCTCTTAACCACTGAGCCATCTCTCCAGCTCCCTCATCTTCATTTGTATCCAGGAGGCACCACACTGCTGATACACCTGCTGCGTTCTCCAAAGTTCTTTAACTGTAGCTTGATTTTAATTTCTTGGGCTGTCCAGGGAATTTCAGCGCTAAATTTCATATCCAGTGTCATATTCTTCGTGGCCCCGTGGTGACTCTGGTCCTTACCCCGGGTATCTGGGTCCCGCTTCAATTCCAAGTATAGGGTCTGCACAGTTGCGAGCCATCCTGGTTCCAAGAAAGGGTGACTGGCTGATCCAGGGTGATCCTGTGAACTCCACGACGGCCATACCCAGAGCGTATCTGTGCTGCCGAGTTTAGGGGAGAGTGCCTTTGTCTTCTTCAACTGCTCCCAGGCAGCTTTAGCCCCTCAAATACAGAGCCAGTGTCTCTACTGAGGGGAAAATCTGTGCTGAAGGTCCAATGCTTTTTCTTAAGACCATGAGTTTGGGGTAACAGTTGGGTGAATGGCGTGGTTCTCATCCCTGCTTCTACTTTGCTTTATGCCTTCAGGAGGGTTCCTCTATCATGGCAGTGTTTTGGCCTGGAGAATTCTTGGGCCCAAATGTGTCCAGGACATTTGAAAAAAAAAATTGAAAGGAAAAGCAAGGAGCAGTGAGTTGCCTGGGCTGAGCCGGCAGAATTAACGAGGCCGGGGCTCTCAGGAGGCTGGGCCATGCCATTTTCCCAGCAGAAAGGTGACGAGTGTTGGAGGATCCCTCAGCGCTTGCATCACCACTTGTCCTGAAGGGGAAGGATTACTGAGTCCAGCACCTCAGTGCACTGGGAGGACCTTGCCTAAACTTGTAAAGTAGAGCAAAGACAGAAGCTAACCTAGGACTCCTGGATCTTATATGGGAGAAACAAGCAAAGGGACAGAATCCTCCCAAAGTCACTCATGGTCCCTCACTTGGCTGTAGCCACGTGGATGACCACAAAGCCCTTGATGTCTGGGAACTGCGGGCTGACAAGGTCCACCTGCAGCTGCCTTGGGCCACTCTTGGAGGGGGTAATGTTGAACTGGATCAAGGCCCTCTCTTGAGGCTGCAAGCTGGGCACCCTGGAGGCAAGGGCGGGGGAAAAAGGCAGATAGTTAATCCTCTCTCCTTGAGTCTAGCTTGCCTGGCTTGTCTCGACCCTCGGGGTCAACAGCTTTACCCTCATCTATGGCTCCCATTTCTCCGCTTTGGCTATGTTAGTCCCCTCCCTCACCGGTTCTGGCCCTGAGCATGCCTTGCGCTTCCCTCTTTGGCTCTGGATCTAGCATTCCTTCCATCTTACTGCCCCTTTTCTTTCCTAACACACCAGGAACCCAGAACCAGATTCTCTCCCTAAAGAGCCCTTCCCTTTGCATCAGAGGCCTCTGCCTGGGAACCCCGTCTTCCTTCTCTGTGCCGGAAAAGTGCCTCATGTTATCCTTATCATTTAGGGACCAGCCCAGATGCCAGTGGTACCAACACTTCTCCCTAACCCCACCCCACCTTCTCTCAAGGACTGCCTCTGGTCCCCTAGAGTGTGAGGATTCATCCCTCACACTCTTCTCATCCATCAGCCATTTTAATATCCCCAATAACATCCATGTGGCTCAGAGCACAGATTAGCATGGCCAAGGACTAAATGTGCAGAGAGTCAATGAACGCGTGAATGAAGGTGGGCAAATGAGAGAGCAAATTCAACAACGGAGGGCTAGGTGAGCGGACTGGTACACACTGAGCTGAGCGGCTGAATAACTGATGCGTGGACTATGAATGAAGGGGTGGATAATGAATGAATTAAAAACAGACAATGAGGCCGGGGAGGTGGCTCAGAGGCGAAGAGCACTGGCTGCTTTCTAGAGGACCTGGGTTTTATCCCCAGCACCTCATGGTGGCTCATAGCCAAATGGAATTCCAGATCCATGGGATCCTAATGCCTTCTTGTGGACTCAGTGGGGACCAGGGTCACACATGGCACACAGGCATGTGGGTAGCACAACACACTTATATATAAATATGAACGATTAGATGGCAAGTGCATGTTAAGTAAGTGGGAAATTGAATGAAAATGAACGATATGTGTGAATGTCCCGAAGGATCTGCTAGGCAAGCGAAGGAATGATTAAATGGATAAAGGCTGATGTTACGGGCAGTAGGTGTGTCCCTGAAGCACAGAGTTTCTCCTGCTGCCTTCTCAGTACCTTCTTCTTGGCCCTGTCCTTGTCAATCAACAGTCCAGCACTTACTCGATACTGAGCTGCCCTTGGAGAAGGCCACTGCCCTCTACCATCAGCGTACAGTCCTTCACGCTCTCCGAGAGGGGGTTGATCACCATCACCTCCACAGCGACCGCCACTCCTACCACCGCTGGGCCCAGCACCTGAAGAGGCAGCATCCATGAGTCACCCAGCATCCTCTGCATCCCCACTTCCTGTAGCCCACGGTTCTGACTGGGCCAAAGAATGTGGCACTAGTCACCCACCTCTGCCCTCACATGCCCTGTTAGAATAGCACAGGCTTCCCTACTCTCGAGAGATGGAGCTGGGGCCCGAGGCTCAGACCCCAGTTTTGGATACCCTGCATCAGCCCTGTCAGAGACAGGGTGGTAAATGTGGACAGGAGTCACCTTGATGGTGATGAAGTCCTCCAGAGTAATGTCCTTCTCCACCAGGAGCTTCTCCCCTTTACTGACAAGACACATGGCAGCCAACAGGATCTTCTTGTCCTCTGTCAGATCTTCTTTGTATTGAGAGTAAGATATTGTGACTGGGATCTTCTTCTCTGAAAGGCGGAGCACACAGGAAGCTAAACCCAAGGCTCAAAGAGGGTATTTTCCGACCCAAAGTCACACAGCAAGTACACCGAAGAATCCACATACAACCGGGTTCAAACCTAGGCCAGTGAGTACCAGGATACCAGGCTGTTTCTCCAAGGATGCCCAGACATCTGCACAAACTCCTCATAATTATGTAAGATGGAACTGTTTGCTACACCATCTGTCCGCACCACCTGACATTTGTCTACTGCTTACTGAGTACTTATTATATTTCAGGTCCAGAGGAGCAAGAACAGTGCCCTTCAACTTCCAAGCTCATGGGGACAACTTCCTTGCAATGCCTCCAAATATTGCTTGGCCATGAAGTGTTGGCTTTAGTCAGCTCCACCAATGGTGGGCAGGCTTCACAGCTATTCCTTGCCTACACTCTTATACTTGAATTCCCATGGTCCAGATCTTCTGTGTCTCTCTCTCTCTGACCAACTACACACACAACACCTAGGCTACACACACATCACCTAGGCTACACACACGACACCTAGGCTACACACATGTCACCTAGGCTACACACACGACACCTAGGCACTCTCTTCTTATGTAGCTCCCTAAAGCCATAGGTAGGTCTTGGTTCTGTTCAGATACATCTTATATGTGTAACCACACACAGATGCAAGGAGTCCTCTTTTGCTTGGCCCAGGCTCTATCATAATTCTATTGTTCTGCCATTTTATTTCCCTTTATTTCTGACCCCGGAAGCATTTGGGTTTTTACTTAGGGAAGATCCTTAAATGTCCCCATTGGTTGAGAGCTTTGCACATAGCATGCACGCAGCATCCTATACACCAGGTACTTGGTCTCTGGGTTAGACGCTAGAAGGCACATCATATTGGCAAATTTTCGTGTGTTGTTCAGCTCACTGAGAAGCTAGAAATGTGGTTGTCCCCGTCCCCATTTCAGACACAAACAAGTTTGTTTCAAAGTGTCCTCCAAGGTCTGGGTATAGACTGCTCTACCCCGATCTGTGACAGGGAGGGGGAGAGAACAGCAAAATATCGGCAGAGTAAGACACTCTGTCCTTGAGAAGAGCTGGAAGGCAAACAAACTGTTTCCAGAAGACATCACCAGTGTTTTCACACATTCTGAAGGAGCCTGGAGTGGGAAGAAGCTCCACAAGCTCAGCTACAGCGCACTCAACCGTGGAAAGAAAACTCAACCGGGAGTTCCAGCTGTCAGCCTCAACTTCCCCTTTAGTTTCTGTTGGGTGTTGTGAACATCAGTATTGGCAGTGGTATCGTTTTAGCTGTTGCTATGCGTTAGACACCTCACCAGAGGAAACATTACTCTGTCCTGACTCTCTTGTTCGGGAATTTCGTCTGTCTGCCTTAAAGGGGCTTCCCTCTAGTGCTGGGATCGAAGGCACGACTCCCTTGTACTGGAGTTAAAGGAGTAGGCCACTGGCACCTGTGGATTTGTTTCTGCATTGATCTTGTGTAGCCCAGGGTAGCCTTGAACTCACAGAGATCCACCTGACTCTGTCTCCCATATCCTAGGATTAATGGTAATGGTGTGTGTCACCATTACCCGACCTCTAGTGGCTTTAGCGTTGCCTGGTCTTCAGGGAAGATTTATTTATTAAAATACAAATAATATACCACTATAGTATATTCATTAGATGTTAGGCATTATGCCAAATACTTTATATTTATCCTTTACTTCCTTCATGGTCATAGACCATGGTTCTCCAAGAGTGGTCCTGGGAACCTCATTGGAATGCAAATTCCCGAGTTCTCTCTTGGAGAACCAGCGTATGCTACCAGAGATACGCTTGGGCAGAGCGTTGGCACCAGTTCAGAGCCCTGAGAAAGGTGGCCCCTCATAAAGTGCAGATCCCGAGTCACAGATCTCATTCTCCTTTAAGAACTCCGAGCCCCTTTCCCCAGGTAGTGATTTGCCACAGCACCTCAGTCAGACAGGAGAGATAGACAATGACCGACTATCCACCTAACACAGCAGACACACTTCCTTCTCAAGCTCACATGGAACGTTCACCAAGACAGCATATTCTGTGCCACAAATAACATATCAACAACTGTAAAATATAGAACGAATGCAGGGTGGCCCTCAGACCACGGCGAATCTAACAGAAAACAATAACAAAGAGAACTGGAAAATCCAAAATGCTGGCGATGAAAGGATATAATGCTTTAAACAAAAAGATAGACCTGCTACTCAACTCAGGCTGGCCTTGAACTCTGGCTCTGCCCACTTAATCCTCTGACCACTAGGATTAGATGTTCTGCTGTGCCTACACTTGTAAAAGCATACGAGCCAAAGCAGAAATGTCAAGATAAAATTTAAGTATTTTGAACAAAATGAAAATAAAAATACTTTGTGAGGAATGTCATAAATAGGGCTCAAAAGGAAAATTTTTATTTTATGTTTATAAATAAATAATCATATATATATAATGACAGGTTTAAAATTATTAATCTAGGTATTATTAATACAGGAATATTATAATATTATATATATGTATAATTTATATAATGTTATATATAATATTATAATAACAGGAAACAGAAAAATTAAAGCCACCATATACCAGAGAATAGAAATAATAAGATCTGGGCCTGGTAGCATATAATCATAGCTGAAGTAGAAGGATCACACATTCAAAGCCTTCTGAGTCTACAGGGTGAGCCAAGGCTAGCCTGGGAAAACTGGTGAGACTGTCTCAAAATAAAATAAAAACCTGGAGGGGGCAGGGATGGCACTTAGTGAAGAGCCTTCAAAGCATAAAAACTCCACACTCCTTCAACAGCATAACGGCAACCACCAACCAGAGAAAGAAAAGAAGGAAGGAATCATACAAAAGGCACACCACAAAAGAAAGATAAAGGGAATAGCACTAATTAGAGTAGAAATCAATGAAAGCTAAAGCAAAAAAGAAAAAAAAATCAGTATTGAGAATCCACCAAATCTAAAGCTGGTCTTTGGGGGAAAAAATTACCTTGAATTTTCTTTTTTAAATTTAAACCAAGTAAAAGGATACCTAAGAGGAGCTTTTTAAAACGATCTGTAATATGCTGTGTACAAAGGGCGCGCAGCGTGGCAATATTTAATTAGGGCTCTGCTTTTCAAAAGGCAAACAGGCAGTGCACATTTAGAAGGAAAACCTGTCAACAGTTTGTAAGCAGGCGGTGAGATAAGAGGCGAGCTTTCTCTTTTGCTTTTTGAGTTCTGTAATGAATATGCATTATTTTGAACATGAAAAAAATGCTACGAGCCAGGAGATGTTAATTTATTCCATTACAAAGTGTCACTCTGTGATTTAGAGTTTGCGACAGGAAAATGACAAAGAGCTAAAATCGCGCGGTGCCTCCTCCGTGCGTTTCTCTGCCTAAGTCCTCAAGGTGTCTGTGCGAGGAACTGGTCCAAAGGGATGACGGTGGTTAAACTGCGTCCAGCTGTATCCTTAGAATTCAGACAGTGTGGGAGAAGTGACAGAGACAGACAGGTGCCACACACAGACATACACAATGCACACATGTGTTTAGAGAATTAGGGAAAGACAGAAATGGGAGCCGAAGAGACAGAGACAGAGAGAACAGTGACACGCAGCTAGGGAGACAGAAAGAGGGACGATGCGTGTGAAGAGTGAGGCAGAGACAGAACGAGAAGGAGAGAGACAGATTAGGAAAAGGAAGGAAGGAGAAACAACTAGGGTCCATCTGGGAATTCACACATGAAGCGTGACGTGTTCAAGGCTCATGAAAAACATCCCTGACTGATTAACAGAAAAACAACAAGGCCAGTTAAAATTATTCAAAAAATAATTTCTACAGGATATTCACAGTGAAGTTCCAAGGATGGATTTTGGGCACATGCCCCACATGGGACGAGCCATCCACTGTGCAGCCTGGAAATAAACGACTGAGTGCCGAGGTGCTGGGTGCTGCAGTGCTCTGGGTGTGGAACCCTAGCCCCTCTCCACCCTGGGTAAGGAGTTCCTCTAAGACTGGCTGCCTGGGTTTGGGTCCTGCCTCCACATGCACCAGGTGTGAATTTGAACTCTGGGCGTGGGTCTCCTTCTCTGAAGGATGGAGCCATGGCTGGTATCTGGGATGTCTGTGGACTTCAGGAGAGCGACACAGAGCGTG
Organism: Alexandromys fortis; assembly: GCF_014885135.2. Taxonomy (NCBI): domain Eukaryota; kingdom Metazoa; phylum Chordata; class Mammalia; order Rodentia; family Cricetidae; genus Alexandromys; species Alexandromys fortis. The sequence goes on from NW_026067902.1 coordinate 9,331,517, forward strand.
TCCTGTGTCTGGTGACATGCTCCCAGCATGTGCTTATTTGGTCTGTAAATAATCACATTGTTTGTGATGACTAGGTGATAAGTCACCTCACCCTCAAGGCCAGTTTGCCACCAGATGACCGTGGACTTGAATTGCCATGCTAGTAAAGTGAACTACAGGGTCATGATTTCCTCCCCTGACCTTCAATTTTCTTATCTGTAGAGTGGGGATGAGAGGTGGGGCACTGACATCAGAGCTTAGAGCTATCCTTCCTGGGGGTGAATGTCAATCTGGGAATCTCCCTCTCCCCTCCCCCCGCTGCTCATCCCCAGTTAACCTGGAAAAGAAGGCTATTGACCAGATCCCACGAGGCCACCTGATCTTACCTTCTTGTGGCCCCAGCTTCACTGTGTGAGATTCACGCAGGATCTCTGCCACTGGCTTGCGGGTATAGAGGATGGTGGCGCCACTCAGATTGACTCGGACCCGCTGGGCCCTGGTGGTGAGGCTGGTCAAGCACAGAGCTAGTTTCAGATCCTGGCCAAGCACCAGTGGTTCCAGCACTTTGAACTTGCCAGTGATGCTGGGTTTGGTGGCCGGTTCCAGGAGGTCATCCAGCCAGACAGCACGCAAACCGGCCCTGCGGATCCGCCTCCTCCTCCCCCAGGGTTCCAAGCTGAGCAGTTTCTTCATAGCTTTGCTGTACACCTGCCTCTCCTTCCGGGACCCTGCAGGGCATCCTTACATCAGACACAGGCAGCACGCGCTCCCTCAACCCAGGTCCAGACTCTGCTGCTCAGGGCAAACCAACCGCTTGTCACCACTTTGTATTCCCAAGGCTCTTGGAGGGCTCAAACTGGAAGCCTGAGAATCATAGGGAGCCCTTTGCCAAATGCCGGTGTTCACTTTTCTCTTTTAATATCCTCTACAACAGTTGCTAACACATTAGGTCAGGAAGTTTCACATAAAAATGCAGGTTTTCAGCATCTCTGACAACTGGGGGAAAAGAAACTCATTATTGCCATCATTTTTGGCTGACTTCTTCTCGGGCCAAAAAGCATCCCAAGACTCCACATTCTGAATTCCAGAAGTCTCTGCAAATGGCAGATCAGCTTTCCCCCCCCTCCCCCCAACATCCTACCCTGACTCACACGCAACTCCTATAAGGCAAGCTTCCCTGGGTTGTGTTCAGGGAGCAGCAGGGATAAAGTCTGATTCCAGTTTGAACCAGATCTTAATCACTTGGTAGCGTTTCTTAACGAGCATCAATGACTGGCCTTATGGGGTAGATTACCACCCACCCCATCCAGGGATCTACTTCCCCATGGGAAAAGGAGACCTTTAGAGTAGAGTGTTGGAGGTGGCAAGGAGAATAACATTCACCTGTCTTGTTTTTGTACCCCAACAAGGGCAGGTTCTTCCATAAACCAGGGACTGGGGCTGTGGCAGAGGCCTGGGAGGCGACAGACTCCAGTGGCTGCTACTGCTGTTTTGCACTGTGCCCAGTCCATGTTTCCTGCTTGTGCTCTTGCTACCACCTGCTACTGTTCCCGTGATCACTCCCTGTACAATTACTATCCCATTTGCATAGCTCCGCAGTCCTTGGCATATGGCTAATGCGTGAGGAAGCAGCACTATCATTGCTGTATATGGGAAAGCTAGCCCAGGAGAGGTGGGTGGGAGCAAGCAGAGAAGGCAGATGCTGGCAGCACAGCCAACGCAGAACTGCGGTTACGGTTGCCATGCTCACATTCGGAAAGGCTCCGGCTCCAGATTTTCCGTGGGCCTCCTGCAGCCCACAGACCATCGTGGGGAGGCTGATAAAGTCTACTCCACGGCCCTCACCTTCTGGATACTTGTAGAGGCCCGTGATGTCCACGCGAGAGTCACTGCCCACTGCCTTGGTACTGATGCACCTGCCAATCTTCTTCGTGTCTGAGTACACGCGCTCCCGCCTCTGGTCCTCATGCCATAGCCAGGTGATGTAGTCTGCGTTGACCTCGGCAAAGACGAAGGGGCCATCGTGGGCTAGGTGGACATCACCCTCGCGGATGGCGGTGACTGAGGCAGGGCCGCACTGGAACGTGCCTGGGCAGGAGGAGGAGCATGAGCAGCGTGCTACCAAGGGGGTCTGGGTCCACCCAACCATCCCTACCTTCACTCTCCTCTTGGGGCGTGGCATCCAAAACCTGCCAGCCATCGTAGGATGGGCCCAGGTCCTGTCGTGCAAACCAGCTTTCATTCCAGACATGGAAATTCCTGCCAGAGACACATGGGTAAGGCAGCTGTGTGGATGCAGAGGCCCAGAGGACGGAAGTCCTTACTGCAGACCAGCCAGGGCTGCAGCTCATAGACCACCCATCTGCTCTGATGGACACATATTCACATTTGTGTATGCATGCTTGTGTGCACACATACCAACAACCTGCTTCCAAGATACCAGAACTCTAACTGTAGATAAGACCAAAGATCTTGCCCTCACGCAGCTTACGCTGTCTCTGGTTAGTGTAGGCAGGCTGGTCTGTAATTCCCTACATACACCAGGCTGAACTCAGACTCCAGATCTTCTTTCCTGAGACCCTTAAGGGCTAGAATGACAAGCATGTGTTGCCGTGCCAGGCAAAAAGTCAGGGCATCATAGTAGCAATTGGTGTGTGTGTGTCTTTATGTGTGAGTGTATGTGTGAGTGTTTATGTGTACATGTGTGTAGTTGTGTATATGTAAATGTGTGTGCATGTGTGTATAAGTGTGTGTTTATATGTGTGTATGTGTGTGTTTCTGTGTTCCTATATCTGCAAGCTTGCACATTTGTGTGTGTTTATGCCCTTGTGTGTATGAGGGCTTGTACGTTGATGTATATTTGTATATCTGTGTGCTTGCATGTTTGTGGGGTTTTTTGGGTGTGCTTATGTATCTTCTTACTCGTATGTTGGTGTATGTTTCTGTGTGATTGCATGATGTATGTATATGTATGTCTGAGTGTATTTATGTGCATGCGTGTCTCTGTGTGCAAATGTATGTAAGATGTGCATATGTGTGTATATCCTTGTGTACATATGTATGTGTTTTATGTTAATGAAGGGGACAGAGAGGAAGACAGGGAGCCTCAAACACTATAATAAATAGTGTGTAGAAAATGAAGGGCTTGCACTGGAGAATGGCTGCTGGAAATCTGCTCTAGGTAAATGATATCTAGGATGAGGCCTATGTTCTAACAAATTAGCCAGAGAAAGACCGAAGGGAATAGTATTCTGGATAGGAGGAACAGTATATACAAAGGTCAGGAGGCAGGAAGTTATGCTCAGGGAATGTGTAAGTGTTTTGGGTGTGAGAAACAGGAGGGTAGGTAGGGTGCAGGCTGTGCAGACACTGTGCAAGCCCTGGCGAGGAGGTCTTGACTGTTCTCAACTTCCTGTGCTCACAGTGAGAATACGAGATTAGGAACCGTGGTGTTACTTGCACAAGGCTACATAGGAAGCAAGCAGCAGAGGGAAACCAGATTCCTGCTTTAACTGGGCTGGTGTAAGGGGGCAGTAAAATCCTTTGGGGAGGTCACTCTCATTGAAAGATACACCAATAAACACCTAGGGCTGGAGGGAAGTGACCGCATCAGGAAGAAAGGTTTGTATGAGGAGAGGAGAGAAGGATCCGGTATTTAGGACTAGACTGGGCAGCTCCTGACCCCGATTCTCAGTGGCCCGGGACCTACCACATACTGTCTTCCGTCAGGTCCTCCAAGGTCCGGCCAAAGGTGTCCACATATTTGTCCACACTCAGATTGCCATCAGTGTCATGGGCTGAGTTGAAGTTGGACACCACCCTGGTGGCGATCCCCAGGCACCTGAGGACTGTGGAGCAGAGGGTCAGAGGGAGGTGCCCAGCTGGCTGCAGGCTGCTCTGCCTCTCTTGCCTCGGCCCCTAGTCTCTCCGCCGTGGCTCCCCTGTTTCAGAACCACCAAGCCCTCTGGGGTCTCTCAGAGGACTTTTCTGGAGATACTCCCGTCACCCTCGTCTGGGTCGGCAGGCTCTGGATCCACGCAGCAATGCCATGTACCTTTCTGAGAGGATTCCAGGACCCCGGCACTGACCCACGACACCCAATGAGATGGAGGCAGAAGGAGGATTTATGCCAAATAAACGAACTGTTAGTTTTCTCTCTTCTTCAACCGGGTTTCCATGTCTTCTCCATTAATGGGAACCGATTGAGGCATGTGCGAATCTATGCAAACACACGACGATCAAGGGGCACGTGTGCCGTGCCGATGAGCGCTTCTCTCTCCATACCTGTGCACAGGACTCCAGCAAAGACCCAGCACTGGCCGTATTTGACTGGCTTGTATCTGCTCTTGAACCACTTCTGCAGGATGGCCACACTGCCACGCCAGTTCAGTGGGCTGGTGCCACCGCCATATTTGCCCTGCCACTGGCCTTGTACCACACCACGGTCATTGTTGCTGTTCACCTGAGCAGAGAAGGCCTGAGTCAATCACTGGGCGGCCACGCCCACTTTCACTGTAAAATCATTTTCAAACGTCGGGATCCCAAGTCAATGAGTCACTCTTGGCCTTTAAGTTGTCTGAAAATGAGAATACTCTGCTTTCTTAAAATACCTCTTTGTGTGTGTGTGTGTGTGTGTGTGTGTGTGTGTGTGTGTGTGCATGTGTGTCTAGAATGTGGAACACATGATTAGCATGCAAGAGGCCTGGGATTTGATCTCAAACACCTCCCCAAACTAAATAAATCCCATTTTTGTACTACTTATAACTCCCAATTATCTTCAATTTGGACAGTCTGTTGTCAAAAGTCATCTATGATTTGGGAGCATTTCCTGCTTTAAATAGCCGTTCGTTAGTTAAATTTGGGACTATCAGTGATACTGCAATCATAGTGGCAGTCTGGAGCCTGTCGAACGCTACTCTGTGTCAGGCACTGTCCCAAGGAGTTTCCGTCTAGAGGGCTAATTTGTTTTAAGTCTACCGTGTAAAGTCTTTCATCCTCCTGTCTCCCCCACCAGAGAAAAGTGAAATGCCAAGGGATTAGGGGACCTGTCCAACTCGATTAGCAAAGGGGTGATCCACGAATTCAGGACTTGGACTTGCAGCCTGAGTGGATGCCACTGGACTGCAGTGTGCCAGGGCTGGGATCCTCTACTGGTGTTGACTCTCTGACCTCCATCTTCGCTCTGAGGTCTTGGAGGGAACTGAGGGCATAGGAGAAATCCACCTCTACTTTTAGAATCTCACGACATTGACACCTGCACAGGGTCGAGGCTGCCATTAGTAACAGACCAGAGGACCAGGAAAGCTGATGTGAGATTGTGTCTCCAAGAAACGATAGGGAAGCTACACCTATGATACTGCAACAGTATGGCAGCCTAAACAGGACCTGAACTAGTATAACCCCCATAGGTATGCTAACAGAGAAGGGGGAACTCTCACGGGGCCCTACCTTTAGACAAAGAACTCTAGACAACTAAGAAACAATGAGACTGGGAGAAATGGTTTCCCCAGGGAGGAGCTCCCTAATCTGTTATGCACTACCAAGTGGTGAGTCCTAAAATCATACATACACAAGACACACTAAACAGACTAAGCAGGTTGGGTAGTGATATTTTGTTTGTCATCTAATAAATAAAGATTGCCTGAAGATCAGAGCGCAGAGCTAAGTCACTGGTTATCCATAGAGGCCAGGGAATGGTGGCGCACACCTTTAATCCCAGCACTCAGGAGACAGAAGCAGACTGATTTCTATGAATTCAAGACCACCCTGGGCTACACAAGATTGAATCTGTCTAAAAAAGAAACAGCTCACACAAAGGTGATCCCAGTACTTGGGATTCCATGCCTGGACAGAGAGAGGAATATAAGGCCGGAGGAGACAGGAGCTCAGAGCAGTCTGAGGTTTCATAGACAGAGCTTTCAGTCTGGGGTTTTGTGGAGACAGGATCGTGCCCTTTCCCTGTGAAGATTCAGTAGGGGTAAAAGGTCTCTCTAGTGGCTGGCTCCTTTACTTCTCTGATCCTTCAGCCTGATATCTGACTCCAGGTTTTTATTAATAAGACCAATTAGAATTCATGCAACAAGGTTGTATTTGTATATTCAAATATTACACATTTTAGCTTTACATACACACAAACACACACACACACTAAAATGGAAGAAAAAGAGGTCATGCTTCTGAGAGACAGAAAGGGTAATGTTACATCGGAGAGACTGGAGGGCAGAAAGGGAACGGGTAGAATAATATAATTGTATTTTAATTAAGAAAGTGAAAAATAGTGGGCTCTCTTCTGACACAATGCCTTCTGAGGCATATGGTCTCTCGCTTGTGACCAGTTAAAGTAGGCATTCCCTTCCTAGAGCAGTGGGATCTGGGCCTGTCCCCTTTTGCCTGAAATGTCCTGAAACTGCTTTGATCTCAGAAGTGAGATCACTGGCCAGAACACCAGCCTGGAGGTCTGGCTGGGAAGTACAGCAGGCATGACATGGGGCAGGAAACATGGAGCTACCAACAACCAGAGCTAAAGGCTTGAGATAGATGACTCTAGCCAACAGCCTTGGGGATCCACAGCCATTCAGGAATCCCCAGCAGAAGCAACTAGGAGCTGGGCAAGCCAGTCTCATGGTGTCCTGCCAAATCCTTGATCTACAGAATTGAATGTAACACAGGCTTTGATAGCATGGACTTTGGGTGCGGTTCATCATGCAGCAGTATGGAAACCTAGAAGTGAGTTGGTGAGATTCTTAGGGTTCGGTGCTGGGGCTAGTTTGGGGGGTATCCTTGAAGGAAAGCTATGTAAGGACTGTAGTGGCCTCCTTACCATAGCACTGATGATCCTGGTGACATAGACTGGGTCATGGCGGTGGGACACATCGGTGGCCGGGTCATCCTGGTGGCTAGGACTTCGGTCCAGGATGGAGAGGCAGATGTTCAGGATGTCCTCTTCAAACTGTTCCCAGAGAGTGAGAGAAGCTACATTCAGAGGCCAGAGTCTTGCCCACGTCCCAGGCCCTCCCACGGCCCCACCTGATCGGCTGCCTGTGTTTGTGTCAGCTGGCGTCAGCTGCCGCTGGGGACATTAAAATCCTCTGCGAAGGGTCATCTGGGAACCAGGAGTTCACTTTCCCATGATTCCCCATGATGGTCCTTGAGCTACATACCTTCCTTACTGACACAATCCTTTGCTTCACATGTTTCATGCGTGTTTGGATCAGCTGACAACACTTAAGAACTAGGACTTTTTTTTATTCAAATTTTCTCTGACATTCTGAAAGTTTTAACAATGCTGGGCTCCCGGTTAGGAAGAGGCTGTGGCTAAGGGCTGTGACTCTCTAGATGGACCCTAAACTGGGTGTCATAAGTGACCAGTCCCTGAGCTCTTAGTGCTTTTGACCCCCAGCCTGTCCTTAGTCGGGCAGTCAAGTCCCACGTGGCACCCGGAGCCTACACAGAAAGAGTCCTTTAGTAGACTCTACACTCCCTTGATTTCTACCCCGAGTTGCTCTGGTGCTCCTCCTCCTGCCTATCTGGGTCTCGCCTACCCATGAGGACCCTAACCTAACCCATATGTGGTTCCTTTTCCCTTCTGAGCTGCCTTTGCTCCATACACCCCCATTTCCTTCCCCCATTGTCACTGGTCTTGTAGCTACAGTCAGCCCTGTGTGGTAGGTTCTGTATCCTTGTGTCTGAATTGGATATATGTTTTTTTCCCTTGCCATTCCTTGAACAAGGCAGCATAACTACTTAGCATTTCCACTGGTTTGGCGTTAGGAGTGACATAGAGAGAGGCGGAACACACACAGCTCAGGCCCCACACAAATCTGTCTCTTAGAGAAGGGACTTGAGTGTCTGTGGGTTTTGGTGTCTGCAGTGGGTACCAGAACCTGTTCTCTACGGACGTGGAAGGGCTCTCAGAGCACAGACCCAGACCAACAGGGGCAGCATGACTTGGGAACTTGTTTAAAATGCAGGTTCCTAGGCCTGGCCCTACAGCAGCTCTCATGGAACCCAGCTACCTGTGATTATAGGAGATCTCCTATGACTCTGACGCGTGCTCTTGCTTGAGAACCACGGATTTAGACTACTTATCTTTCCACACAGAACTGAAGTCTAATTCGAACTGTATCCAAAGCAACCCCCACTTTTCCAAGGGTCCAGGACAGGCCTTGGCACAGGGGTGGTATTTGAGTGAACGAATGAACGGATTCACCTGCCCTTATAGTCAGCCGGCTTGCCCTTCCTAAGGAGGAGGTGGGGAGACAGAAGTCTCCCAGGCTGCCTTACCACCCAGCCCTGGTCCACCCCCTCTGGTTGTGCCCCTGAAGACCTGCCCGTAGTTCCAGCCCTGGGCCCGGATGTGCTTCTCCACGCCTCGGAAGATGATGCCACTGTCATTAAGCACATACTCCTGCCTCTCCTCCTCTGAGTCCAGAAACACGTCGTCTTCTGAAAAGCAATCAGCAGGCCCCATGTGGGTGGAGCTTCATCCCTATTGGCCTGGGAAGGGCTTAGCAAGATGAGAGAGCCTGGCGGATGTCTCAGGGAAAGTGGCTTGCTGGCTCCTTTCTTCTCTCTACTAAAACACCTTTTCTGAGCGTTTCCCCTCCCCCCTCCCACCCCCAAGCAGGACCTAACCCCTGGAATCCTGATACGGTAGATATCCCACCTTGATGCCAACGGCAACTTTATATTTTCTAAACATTAGTAAAGTCCTGATCCTAGCTACCCCTTGCCAAGGCCTTGTCTTGTGACTGACTATGTTGCAGGACTAGCCGGATGAATTCCCAGCACATCTACAAGAGTCAGGCACTGTTATTATTCCCACCATGCAGGTATGGAAACGGCCTCACGGAGGGATGCAGCTTAGAACTGCTCCTCTTCTCCCCCAGCGCGCGCATGCTCTTGCCCACTTTTGAGCCTCTCCTACTTTTCTCAGGCCTCCTTTGACCTCCTGGATTCTCACATCAGAAGCCTCTATTTTCCGACCCTTTTACAAGTTCTGTTTTATGCCTGATAGTGTGGGCCTTCTACCTGGTCTCAGCTCTTGGTTTTTGTCTTCCTATCCCTTATCTTGCTTCCAAGGCTCCCATCCCAGCCCCCCTGCAGATAGACCTGCCTCTGAGGATGGTTTCCAGGGGACCCTTGGTCTCAGTTACAGCAGTTCCTACCTGGGCACCAGGGATTGAACAGGAGAATAAACTGGCCCAGCTTGCGGTCACTGTGTTTCCGGCGGGAAGAGGCCCTGGCACTGAGCGTGTATCGGCCAATGACTGCCTTGGGAGGGCTCGCGAGGGTGACGGTGACAGTATTCTCCGTCTGTTCCTCTTTTGCAGCTGTCCAGGTGTCCCCCATTTCTAGCTCTGAAGTCTGGAAGATGGCTTTGGTGTGGAGAGCCTCAGATGCGTGGGGTCCTGGCAGGGAGGAGAAGGGATCTAGAGACCCTGCCTTTTAAAAGTGTTGCTTTAGAAAAACAGAACGGGATCGGCCTAGAAGCCCAGAGTTTATACCCCAGATGCTGGAATGCTTTAAAGGGAAGGATGGGGCAAGTCCCTTCCCTGAGGGGAGGGGCAGGGGGATAGTGGACCCCTCTCAGCTGCCCTGACTCCCAACTATCCCTTGGGCAAAGAGAAAGTGACAGCTGAGCTCTTATCTGGCTGGAAAAAGAAAGAAGAATTTGGGCTCTGAAAGTAATTGGGTATTTTCCACGTCCTTTACGTATAAAGGACTCTGGAAAGGTCACCTCTCCCAGCTGGCTGCTGTGTGTCTGTGGTTTTTCCACCTTTCCCTTGGGAATGCGGTTAGAAGCCCTCGGGACTCAGCCCACTTCCCAGGCTCTTGTCTCTTTCCAAAGCCTGGGCTACTCACTGAAGAATCTCAAATTACTGGTCATAAAATCAGTAGTCTGTGAACCACTAGGGGTGCCAGCAAGACCAGTTACCTGTCTCCACAGTGAAGATGAGGGCCTCCTCGCTGTCCAGGGCTCTGCTTAGATCCAGGGTGAGACTGAATAGCTGGCCTCTTCGAACCACCAGCTCTGGGCAAGGGTAATCTTGGGTGTGGTGGGCAGCACCATTTTCTGAATGCTGCCAGTCCACCTTGGTGACTCGGACCCCTGAGCAGGGAGAGGAGAGAAGTGAGGTCAAGCTTCTGAGGCTACTTCATCCATCCCCGGTTCTGTCTTCCATCTGCTTCATCCTGTCAGTGCTGGTCCACTTATTAATGACATACCATTGGTTCTTGTTAGCAACACGATTTAAATTCTGTAAAGTTCTTAGGCCTTGAATCCCAGTAGAGGCAGGTGGATCTCTACGAGTTTGAGCCAGCCAGAGCTATATAGTGAGGCCTTGCCTCAAAATACAAAAACAAAAAACAAAGCCCTAAGCCCCAAATGAACTAACAAAACAAGCAAAAAAACTCATACAAATAAAATGCAAAAATATGAAAGTTGAAGCTAGAAAGCAGTTTTTTGTTCAGATTCACCTGAGAATATGGATGTACTACCTCAGCCCTTTTTTTTTTTAAATTGTCTGGAGGTCTGTGAATAGCTAAGAAAGTGCCAAGAAACTTGATTATAGAGTTAAAATGAATTTGAGCAGGTAGGCTAATTCCTATCTACAGAAAGACCAATGCTGAGAATTGGTGACATAGTCTTTGCATCAGCTTGGTGTCTGGGTGCTGAGATAGACTGATGAACAGGAAGACACGGTGTGGTCTTCAGTGATGGCACGGTGAAGCTCAGTGCTCATGGGCAGGGCCTCTGAGTCAGCTACAGTGGCCAGAGCTTGACCTGAGCATCTATTGGATGAGCTGCTTTCTTTTCAAGCTATCTTTATCTTCATTTCCAGTAGAATGGGAATAATGATGCCATCGGGGAGGTTGTGAGGACAACTTCTTGTCATTTAAGTCACCCAAAACACGAGAAATAAATGTTCATCATTATGTTCCAAATGAGCAGGTGCATCACCTGAACAGCTGAGTCCACTCTGGGCTAATTACTGTTTGGATACCCTCTGTCAGGAGCACAAGGGCTGAAAGGACAATGACGGAAGGACCTGATGAAGTCTACAGAGTGACAAACAAGATCTCCTTAGGAAGGTGGCATTGGGGCTAAGTCTTCAGTTGGTGGGCCTGTCCAGGGGAGAGAAGAAGGATGAATCTGATCTTAATCCCAGAATCCTCACGCTTTGTCTATTTGAGTCCTGTAGTTTCAGTATTGCCTGTCATACTGGGTACTGGGGACCCTACAGTCTGCAGTGCTTCTGACATTTGAGGAAGCTGCTGTGAGGGTAGATTGTTACCAGCGACAGACCACCAAAACTTGGAGGGAGACAAGGAATGGACTGTGGTACTCAGATATCCATGGGTAGTGTTGTACTAGTACGTTGCTTCTTGTATCCCCCGACCCCCGCTTCCTGTCTACCACAAGGGGAACAGTCCTTTTCTGCCACACATTCTCGTCACCAAGTCGTTATGGTCAGGCACGGGTAGGGCCAAACTGAATCTTCTGAAACATGAATTAAAAATAAAGCCTCCCTCCTTTAGGTCAGATATTTGGTTAATTTAATAATACACACATTGTTGGAGCTTTCCAAAATGTTCTGCCGTGAATAGTGGCACTGCTTGAGTTGGATTTGGCCTCCACCACACCCCACAGGAGTACGTCTGCATTTGTAGCTAATAACTCCATGGTACTTTACATGTTGCCTGACCAGAATGCCTTGTATTCTGATAAAGCTGTGATAAGCATTCATATAATTAGCTATATTGAACTAAAATCTGCTGTGGAATAATCCATCTGCACACTGTGAAGATGAGTTGCTCTCATTGTTAATTAAAAAAAAAACTGGCCAATGGCCAGGCAGTATTTTCGGGGAAGAGAGAATGCTGGGAAGAAGGGCAGAGTCTTAGGAGTTATGAGGAGATGCCATAAAACACAGAGCGAACAGGATGGGGAGTATGTACATGAGGTAAACCAGCCTTGGGGCAGCACATAGATGAATAGAAACGGGTTAATTTAAGTTATAAGAGTTAGCTAAAAATGAGCCTAGGCTATCGGCTGAGCATTTATCATTAAGTCGCTGTGTAGTTATTTGGGGACTGGCTGACAGGACAGAGAGGTTCAGTGGTCTAGATGGAAAAGTCCACTCACAAAAACTGATCTCTTATTTACCTTTTATAGTACAAGTAGAATTCAATAATTGTGAAATGATAAATGGAGCCAGTAATATACATCAAATTAGTTTCAAGAAATTAGTGATAAGAAAACTGATGTATTAGTAATCTATTGCTGTTTAATCAATTTGCTTAACTCAGAGTTTGGCTGAGGGAAGCCAGAATTCCTGTGCTAGAAATTTCTTTGTCAGCTTGACACAAACTATAGTTAACTGGGAAAATAGAACGTCAGTCAAAGAATTGCCTATGGGACATCTTCTTGATTGTTAATTGGTGTAGGAGGGCCCATCCCACTCTGGTTAGTGCCATCCTTAGGCAGGTGGGTCTGGGCTGTATAAGAACGGTAGCCAAGCAAGCCTGGGGGAGCAAGCCGGTCAGTAGCATTCCTCTCTCTTCCTCAGTTCCTGCCTCCAGGTTCTTGCCTTGAGCTCCTGCTCTGGTTTCCCTTGATGATGGACTATGACCTGGAAGAGGAAGCTAAACAAACCATTTCCTCTTTAAGTTGGTTTGGGTCAGTGTTTTATCATTGCAGCAGAACCCAAACTAAGACCTGCCGTTTCTGCGCATCAGGAGCTTGCTCAGTGCTCATCAGGCCAGTGTACGTCTGGAGTTCCTCATGGGCCAGATCACACATCAGCTGGGCTGTACTTGTCTGAAAACCTGTTTGGGGCTGGAGGACCCGCTTCCAGTGTGCTTGACTCACAGGGTTGGAGAAGTGGATCTAAGTCGAGAACTTTAGTTCTCTACATGGGACTCTCCCTGTGTCTAATTGTCCCAAGACTGGGGACACCTGGTTTCCCTCCAGGAAAGTGATCTAAGAGACCAAGGAGGAAGCTGCAAAACCTTTTATGCTGTGACCTAAATATTCTATTAGTTATGGCAGTTACAATGGTCTGCCCAGATTCAAGGAGAGGAAACATTCTCCCTCTTGAAGAAAATGTCACTCATATTTTTGAAGAGACCACAGAAAGTTAAGAACGGCAATGATATGTGAAACTCAAATAATATTGTTATGGGTTAGATATAAAATGCCCACCCCCAAATGTGCTGGGGCTTTGTCCCCAGGTGCTGGTGCTATTTTGGAAGATTCTTTTTTTTTTTTATTTTTATTTTTTTTTATTATGTATACAATATTCTGTCTGTATGCCTGAAGGCCAGAAGAGGGCGCCAGACCATCTTTACAGATGGTTGTGAGCCACCATGTGGTTGCTGGGAATTGAACTCAGGACCTTTGGAAGAACAGGCAATGCTCTTAACCACTGAGCCATCTCTCCAGCCCCTTGGAAGATTCTTGAAGCCTTAGGAGGTGGGTTTTAGGTAGAGAACATAGGCCACTCCCTGGGTGGGGTGTGAGTACTTGGGAAATATTGTCCTTCTTGTGTCTGTTTCCTGTTTTCATGGAACTACTGGAGTTGACGTTTTCCTCGCTGGGTTCTGATCTTTCTTTGGTCCAATGTTTCTGTACTATGTACCCATTCTACCCTGTTGGGATGGTAATGTATAGTCTATGCTATTATATGTTGGAAGTATGTAATTTGCTTTTTTATTTTACAGGAGGTTACAATTAAAAGATTGCCTGAGTCTCAGAAGAGACTTTGGGCCTTTAAACAGGTTTGAGACTGTGGAAGACTATGGGGACTTTTAAAGTTAGATCAAACACATTTTGCATTCTGATGTGGCCACAGACCTCTGGGGACATGGGAGTGGAGTGTGGTTGTTTGAATGAGAAAAGTCCTCCAAGATCGAGGTATTTGAGCACTTGGTCCCTAGCTGGTGGCACTACAGAAGAGGTTTAGGAGGTGTGGCCTTGTTTGTAAAAGTGTGTCACTGGGATGGGCTTTGCTATGCTATTGGAAGCCTCACACACTTTTAGTTTCCTCTCTTCCTTGTGCTTTGTTTTGAGATGAGCTCTCGGCTCCTTGCTCTGGATGCCATGCCTCCGCTTGCTGCCTATGCCTCCCGACTATGCTGGTCTCTGGAACAGTAAGTCAAGTAAACTCTTCCTTGTATACATTGCTTTTGGTCACGGTGTTTCTAATAGCAGCAGACAAGTAGCCAGCACAGCAGGTAATGACGCTTTCCTTTTTAAAGAGTAGTTTTTTTTTTTTCTTAGCTCAAGGACCATTTTATTAGAGTTTTAAAGAAAAAAATAACAGGACAGGCGAGCTGTCAATCTCAGCAGTGCTGGGAGGACAGAGTTGGAGAGGAGGAGGAGGGAAGCCACGCTTCCTCAGTTAGGGTCCCAGGAAGCAGGCACATTTGGCAATGGACCTTGGAAGCCACTGTAGAAAGAAGCAGGGTTCTTCAGAGAAACAGAAAGAAGGTCCAAAGGAGACTCTGATCCCCCAAATTCCAAAAGGCAGTCCAGATGTCTCAAAGTGAGCTCAGCCTGGACTATAGGGGGATTTATGGGGGTTAAATAGAAGCCAGCATTCCTCAGGAACTTGTGAAGCTGGTTCCCTTCTACCAAAAGGAGCCATTTCCCTTATCGCCGGTAGAAGGGACAATGGCTACCTATGTGTACCAACATATACAACATGCATGCTGGCCTCCAGCCTCATAAGTACCTGTTACACATTTCTGAGCCCACATCAGTCTCCTGGTCCTTTTCACCTCCCCTCCCCTGAACTCCCTCCAGCTCATGAACTTCCATCCTCCAGCTGCTCCTTCTCCCTGTAACCCCGCTAGTCTCAATATCTGACCACACCCCCTCTCTACTTGCTTTCCCCTCCCACTTTCCCCCTCATCCCGCTGGCTCCCGCCTATCTGTGAGAAGGACGCAGATGCCCCAGAAGGTGACAGGAGCTGGTGTGATCTGGGACAAAGAAAGAGGAAACCAGCCCAGATTCCAAGGACCCTCACCAAATCTCACCCCCTTTTACCCACCCTGAGCCGTGACAGGGTTAAGATTAATTACCTCCCAATAACCTTTATCTCCTACTCCTGGGATGAGTCAGGACCACCGTATCATTACGCCTGAATCTCAGAATCATCTCTCTCATGGCTTCCTAGACTAGGGTCAAGCTTCTGCAGCTGACCTACCGCCTACTTTTCTTCCCTTCCTCACCCCCCTCCCGTTCTCCCTTTCTCTCTGACAGTGTTTCGTGCCATCCAGGATTCCCTCAAACTCACCATGTAGCCAAGGATGATCTCGAATTCTTTTTTAAAATTATAGTTTTTAAAAATTTTTTGAGATTATATTTCAGTATTTTCACCAATTTCCATCCTCCACGTTCATATGCCCCCTGCTCCTTTAAATTCATGACCTCTTTGTCTTATTGTTACTTACACATACACACACACACACAACACACACGCACACCGCACTCCTAAATACATAAATATATAACCTGCTCAGTCTACATAACATTATCTGTAGGCAAACTTTGAACTTTATCCTTACTTCTGCATCCTAAGTGCCAGCAAAGGCACCTGTCATTAATCCTAGCTCCCTCGGCTGAATTTTTTTTTAAAAAATATTATTATGCATGTTTCTATACTTGCATGATGTGTGTATAGGCATATATGTGCATGCATAATGAATGTATGTGTGTGTGCACGCATACACACATGGACGCGTAGTATACATGTAGGGATCAGAGGACAGCTTTGTTAGTTCTCTCCTTGCACCTTTACATGGGTTCTGGGAATTGAACTCAGTTTTCCAGGCTTGCACAGTGAGCACCTTCATTGCCTGCACCCGTTGAGTTATCTCACTGGTCCTCTGAGAATTCTTGCAGCTCTTGAAGAGGTAGCTTACCCACCTAGACACGCCAGCAAGCTCCTCTTGTCATTCTTTCAGCGTCTCTCCATTCCCTCTCCAATACGGCTCTTTCTTTTATGCCTTGGTGGTTCTTCGGGGATATTAGCCTAGAAACCGTGACCTGCCACCTCGTTCCAGCTTTATCCCTCTTTACAGTCCAGGAGGTCCCCGTCCCCATCTCTCTATGATCTGCCCTTGGAGATGCCCCTGAGGTGACCTAAGTTATCCAGACCCATTGGCATCATACCCTCCTGCCTTGCCATCTGTGAAATGATGGTCAGGACTCTATGAGCTGGGGGGTGGGAGAGGAAGCCACAGTTATGGTGATTACATCCAATTCTATCCTAGCTTGTGTCTCCCTAGTTGAGGGAACAGTGAGACCAAAAGCATGGAGGAAGGAAACTTACACACAAAGCGGCCTAAAGGAGGAAGCAGTTACATACGTAGGTCACAGTTGTCAAGAAACTCAGTGACACTTCCCCTTCAGCCCAGCTCAGATCCTGCTCTGAAACGAAAGCTTCTGTTCATAACCTATGTTCAAGGATGTTTCACACTTGTTTTCTCTCTGTTTCTTTCCTCTGAACTAAGAGCTCCATAAAGCTCAGCCCTGGTTCCTATCCTCCCTGGCCCTCGAGAGTCTGAGTTAGGGCTTGGGACCTCACAGATGCTCAGTGAATTTTAGGTAAGGGGTGAACCTCTCTCTCTGCCCCTTGGATGGGGTATGATAAGGAATATAATGCTTACAGAAATCTGGGGCTATCCTTGGTGGACCAGACCCCCCTACATCATGCTTATCCCATACCCCCCCCAAGCAGTCCTGTGCTGATCCTGTCTTTCTGCCCAACTTCTTAGTTTTGCAAAACCAAGGAACAAGCGGCAGGGTATCTATGTAGCCCCCGATAAGACTGGCAGACCTGCTGCTGAGTCCTGGTGAGACCTGGGCAAGCTGTTCCCTCTCTTCTGAGCCTCAGTGATTCTATCTGTGAAATGACCCAGAAGGACCTCACAGTTTGGGAAGTCTGTGGCCAGCTGCTGAAACAAGTACCTCTGGTTCCCCAACTGCTCCTTTTGGTCTTCTAATCAGCGTGCAGATGTGAAAATGGTTACACAGCTCCTTGCCAGGTGCCAGGGAGGGGCTAGGGCAGGCAATACCTGATCTGGAACTTCTCTGGTTGATAGAACTTAACGCCTGAGGACAGCGTGGAGGGCGTATTACCAGTTCCTAGGCCTTCTCCCTTAGGGAAATGCAGGGTGAGCCTTCAGTCCCAGGCTCAGAACCCACAGAGGCTCTGTGTCAAAGACTGTGTCCATCAGGCAGAGAGAAAGAAGGGCCCAGTGTATGTACTGTGAACCCCGTAGACACCCGTCCTCTCCAAGGCTTTCCTACTTCCTCTTTCTCACTCACTGTCTCCCCCTGGTCTCCCTTTGCATTTTTGTCAGGCACTATGAACATAAGGTCAGAGGTACACAGCTGAGTTCCAATGTAGGTTGTGCTCCTTGTGGACCGTGGGAACTGGAGCAAGTGAGTGAGCTCAGTCTCCTGGTGGGAACGGTTGGCTGATGGTTCCTGCTGTGGCCTATTAGGGGATTAAATGAAATGATCCACAGTAGTCAGAACATGACCTGACACACACTAGGAACTCAGCAAATACGCTGTTAATCACCTTACTACCATCAGTGTGTATACACCAGCTGCTGGCTGCCACTCCAGTGTTCTGTCAACCAGTGCCCTTCTGACTCATGTGCTCGCTGTCTCTGTGGCCCTGTGAAAATTGTTGGGTCCTTCTGAGGTTCAGATGCGCTTCCCTAGGAAGTGGAGGTTATAATGCCTTCCTTCTATGGTTTTGAGAAGCACTGAGTAAGGTAGACAATGACCAACTGTAACTGAGTAAGTTAGACAAGGAGATTTCGAGAGCGGAAGGGGAAAGCCATTAACAAACACTGTAGAACCACAGGCTCCAACCAGAGGGGATGACGTCCCTGGGAATGGGGCACTTAGTTTGAGAGTCACAGTTAGGGGCTCATGGTGGGGGGTTAAAATTGTCATCTCCTTTCCAAAACCACTCCCTCTCTCCCTGCCCCCCCCACTCCTTTGTGTACACACTCTGGTCTTCATTTCACTCTCTCTTCTTCAGCTCTGGCTGAAGCTACTGCCCCGCCAGCCTTGGAACAATTTTTAGCTCATCCTATTCGATCTGTTCTGTTGCTATGGAGACACCAAGGCTCACGGTGAACAAGGGACTTCTCTCATTGAGTGAGTGTCAACATGCCATTCCTCCAGCTCCAGGGACAAGAGTTCTAGACACAGTCTATTGCACTCCAGGTTACTCTCAGTTTGGCCCTCGCCCACTCCTGGTCCTGCCAGCCTCACTCCCTCCTCTTCTAGCTTACGTGTTTACCAGCTAACAAGAAGCCCTGCATATAGAAAGTTGTGTCCCACTCACTCCCTTGCTCCCTGCCATGATCTCCACACCTACCCTAGATTCTCACACTTTTCTTCCACACCACAGTGACACCACAGAGCTATGTGACAATTCTCTGTCCTAGCCTGAGATGGCACCTAGCGAGACTGAGCATAAAAACCCTACCGAAGCTGGGCATATCGTCCAGACTCAGGCCTCGGTGTAATTGTTTTTTAATGGGCCTCATTATGGCTCTGCCCTGAGCATGCATCATGAGCACCTGAGCTCCATCACTAAATGATTAATGGGGAGTTGCCCAAAGCCTTCCTGGAGTTGCTGCTTCATCTCCCTTTCCTTCCTGGTCCTTTGGAAGCCAACATCTCTCACTCAAGGTGATAGTGACCCATCAGCTTCAACTAATGGGTTCTAAGAGCCAGTCCCGCAGGGAGCATATCACCAAGAGTTCTGAACTGAAATTGTTGTCATTCATTGATGCCTAAAGGGTCTTGCATTTGATAATACTGATCAACTGTTACTAATACCAAAGACCCATGCCGAAGAGAATTCTGGGACCATATCCAGACCAGAGCTCTGTCAAAAAGAGCTCTGGGACCGACTAGTGATATCTGTCTGAACAGGACAGGAGGGAGGGTCTTTTTTTGTAATGGACATAGTCTCTATCAGGCTCTGGTGTCCCATTTACCTACGATCCAAGGAGGGAACACCCCAAAGAAGCTAGGAGAACCCAGAAAGCATGGGAAATTGAATCCAATACAACATTCACTTTGTATGCTGGGCATCTTGGCTCTGACTCCGGCATTTCATTTTGCTTGTGGGTATGTGTATGACATGTGCCTGCATGTTTGCGTTTGTTGTATGAATCCCGGCACATGCATTGGAGGACAAAGTACATCTTTAGATGTCAGTCCTCACCTTCTGCATTGTTGGGGACAGGGTCCATTTGGTGTCTGCTGCTGTACACACCAGGCTGGCTGGCCTGTGAGCTTCTGGGGATTCTCCTGTCCTCATCTCCATCTCGTTGTAGACTGTTGGGATTACAAATGTGTGCCACTCTGCCTGGCTTCACATGCCTTCTGGGGATTTGAACTCAGACTCTTACGCTTGTGCAGCAGGCCTTTACTTGCTAAGCCATTTTCCCAGCTCCTGACCCCAATATTTTACAGATGGAGACTAGTGGTCCCGCAACAAAATAGTCACAGATCTGATACTGGTGTTCCACACATTGGCTTTGTTCTTCCTCAGTAATAAAGTTTGGCCTTGTTAAATCAATGCTTACAGAAAGAATATGCAGGTTGTGAAAAAAATCTAACCCGGAGAGAAACAAAGCCAGCTCTCTCTACATCAGCACTGGATGGGGAAGCAGCCTCAACTTAGGAAACAGCACCCGCTAGGAGCCAGGCAGGCATGACTGTCCACTAATGCTGCCCACTACCATGAAGAAATATGAAGTTAAAATATGACAGGGAGCCGGGCCGTGGTGGCGCATGCCTTTAGTCTCAGCACTCAGGAGGCAAAGGTAGACAGATCTCTGTGAGTTTGAGGCCAGCCTGGTCTACAAGAGCTAGTTCCAGGACAGGATCCAAAGCTACAGAGAAACCCTGTCTCCAAAAACAGAAACCAAACCAAACCAGAATAAAACGACTAGGAAAAGTCACCCGCATTTGAAAGAATAAAACTAAGTAAGAGTTGATTGACACATTTTCCCATGATGCTGAAGTGTGGGAAATAGCAGGTGTAAAACTGAGAGCATCCCTTAGAGATCTCCGATTGCAGGCTCCTGGTTCTTCTGCCTGGTTCCCACTGGATTTCAACACCTAACAGGGTTTGCTGATTCTATTCCCTGTGTTGGAGCTGTGCTGTGGGGGAGCTGTGGGGACCCATTTCCTGAGTCTACTGTGTTTTAGGCTCATGCCAGTTATTGTGTGACAGCACAAAGTTCCCTGGGTCCCTCACAGCAGGCCTGTGAAGTTGTTTGCATTGTAACTCCCATGGTTCAGATGAGGCATCAAGGGGAAAGCTCCTTGCAGGGGTCATACAATTCTTTTCACCTCAGAGAGAATTGCTCTTGCTCTCAAGTACGTGGGTTCAAATTAGGAGAGGACGTGGCTCGTGAGGTTCCTCATGAAGCTTCTTTCTATGTCCCAACTATGTCCAGTAATGTCTCTGAATCTGCATAGTGTGTGTGTGTGTGTGTGTGTGTGTGTGTGTAGATATGAGTCCTTCCCTCTAGTTTCAGTTCCTGCCTCCTCCATCAAAGCATATGGAGCAGGTCTGACCCTAGCTGAGCCTTGGCAGTGATTCACAGGGTGGTTTGGGGCTAGCTCTTCCATCTCGTGGTGACTATGAGAGAGTACCTTGTGGACTAACCAAATCCAAAATCTTAACAAGAAATGATCAAAGCTTGATCTCAATCAGCACCCCTCCCGCCCCACATGTGTGAAAGCTCCTCTCGGGGACACCCATCGCCTGGGGTCCCCAGCCACTGCTCACTCACCTGCCATGCAACAGCCAGATGTACGCCTCGTCTCTGTGCAGCAGTGTGTCGAGGGTCAGGATTGTGTGCTAGAATCTCCAGTCAGATCCACGTTAATGAAAGAACATCACAGGGCACTCCTAGGCAGCGAAGTCAGAGCTCAGAAGAGGCGTGGCCTCCTCACCCCAGCAACGACATCCCTGAGACACGTAATCACCCCGTAATTGCTTTAGTTTGCACCTAGAAGGTGTCCGGTGTAGGAGTGGCTCCAACCAAGATGCCTTTGAAGGATGGAGGTGAGGGCGTCACTACAGGAGGAACAGGCCCAGGAAGGTCACAAGATGAACGAGGAGTGAACCAGGAACACGGGAGGGAGGTAATGGTTACCATAGTCAGCCATTCTTACCACTCATGGCCCTCAGAAGAACCCAGGAGCTCAGAGTCACTTGAAGGCACGTGATAGTAAAGCTGCAGGGTCCGAACCAGAGTCCAGGAGTCATGGTGCTCGGTCTAGGCTTTCTCTTCTCTTCCAGCCAAGATGAGAAGAGACCTGGGACCACAGATATCCTCTAGGTCCAGAGGCATGGACCTGAGATTTTACAGGGACAGCACCCTGTGCTCTGTACCCTCCGCGGCACCTGCGCACGCACCCGGTACGGCCTCGCTTCTGCTGAGGAGCCCTGAGCTCTGGAGGGACAGCCTGAACCCACACAGCCAGCCTGGCCTGAAGCTCAGGTCCTCTCCGTCCTTGAGTCTTAGCCAAGGGAGTATACTCTTCCCTTGTTAGTAGGGCTCCTTGTTAGTAGGGGGTTATCAAGATGACCAGCAGGCAGAGACAAATGCTTTGGAAGCTGGACTTAATTGTTCCTCCCCCATCACAGACTATGTGTGCTCCCCACCACCGGGAATCTGGGAGTTGGGGTGTTCCTCTAGTGAGTCTATCTAATATTTGTTCTCTAGGAGAGGTCTGAGCTTTGAGGGAGAAAGACAGAGTCGCGAACATCTGGAATACCTACCTGGGAATAGTCTTGCATGGTTTTGGACTTGTAAGATTTCCCTAACACAGCTCACCTGCTGGGAGGAGGGGGCGGTGACCTGGATTCTTGGGAGCATGTAAATATGAAGGGAAAAGTTTATTACTTGATTAAAAGCCAAGGCTGATCTGCTGATTCTCTGAGACGGCCCTAGCCTGAGTCTTGCACGGCTGTGGCTTCTGGCAAGCTTCCTCCCCTCCCGGAACCTTAGGGGATCTCTAGCTACAAACAGAATGGACAGTATTCGTTTTAGAGCCGTTCTAGCTCAAAGGTTCTGAACCCTGCCATTCGAGCCCTCTAGATTTTTATGTGCAATTAAATAGAGGAATTTTATTTTTATAGAAGCTGGTCGGGAAGTTTCTCTTTGTAGGGGAAATGCTTTGATGGGTAACTTGAACTCGGAGAGCCCGAATGTGGTCTGAGCCAAGGCAGGAGGGGCAGAATCTGTGAGGGATGCTCAAGGAGGGGTGAGTGATGGTGGTGTGCCTGTTATTTATTTATTTATTTATTTATTTATTTATTGAAAGTGACAGAGGGCTTGAGCTCTGCTTGGTGCAACGCAAACACGTTTAATGGGCCACTTCCAGGCCCACGTTGCCTTATAATTAACTAACTCCTGGCACTAGCTCAGGGAAGCACCTCTGCTAATGCCCTGGAGCCTGCTGCCTGGGCAGGGTCCGGGCTCTAATGAAGCTGCTTTTCAGCCTGGCAGGGTCAGGCTCCTCCCCACTAATGACAGTCTATCTCAGGTCCCTTTTATGTTTGTTTCATCCCAGGTTTGCCCAGACAAGGTCTCCCAGGGCATGGTCCATTTAAGATGACTAACCGGCTCAGAAGGGATCCACACTCAGATTTGGGGACCAGCAGCAGTTTGGTTGAGTGCCTGCCTTTTGGAGATAAACAGCTGTGCAATCCTCAGTAAATTAAATACCTTGGTGCCCTCACCTGTCATATAAGGGTCCAAACTATATTTTACAATCCTAACATTTTCTGATTCTAAGCACTCAGGCTAGAGGTGAGAAACAGCAGCCAAAGGCTAGTATCAGTTCAGAGTACCCCAGTGCAAACACCTGCATCAGATCCAGCCTACCGCAGGTGCATGCCTTGCTAAGAACCCATGCCTGTGGAGTAGCCAGACACTTTAAGAGAGCAGTTTAATCGTTCTTGCTGCTCTGAAGAAATACACACTCATGTAGAAAACTCAAGCAGTATGGAGAGAGAGAGACGAAACATGCATATGTATCACCACAAACATATAAATGGGTTTATAGAAACCTAATTGCACAAAGAAGCTATTTGTAAGATGACCTTTTTAGTTAATCACACACTGTGCTCCTCATTGTGAAAGCACAGACCGGAGGCAGGCTTGGTCAATGTCAGCTTCTGTTTGTCTTCATTTGTGTGATTTAGCTAGCCACTCCCTAGTTGTGGGAATTTAGGTTGTTTCCGGTTTTCAGTCCTTATGAAGCAATGAAATATTTTCCTATGTGTTTTGTGTATTTTTAAGACAAGGATATATTTTTATTTATGTGGAATATATCTCCCTGTGTGTGTGTGCACGCGCTTATGCCACGTGAATGCCTTTGGAGGGCAGAAGGCCTCTGGTCCCTTGGAGCTGGAGTTACAGGCAGTTATGAGCTGCCCAAAAATAGGTTCTGGGAACTGAACTCAGGTCCTCGGGAAGAGCAGCAAGCTCTCTTAACTGCCGAACTCTCTCTCCAGAGGTTTCATTATTGCAATAACTTGCAGGAAGTAAAATTATTGAAGTGCACCCATTCTTCAAGTAGCAATTGCCCACACAGGAATTTGTCTGACAGATATACTTTTGTTCAGACACTTATATATACAAGGTATCTAATACAACATTAATCATGATGGAAAGAGAAAATACCTTTGTTGACCAACATTTTCTGTCCTGCCTGGTCCTGCAGCCATTAAGTCTCAAAGAATCACACAGAGGTCTACATTAGTTATAAACTGATTGGCCCATTAGCTCAGGCTTCTTATTAACTAATTCTTACAAATTACATTAGCCCATAATTGTTACCTGAGTTAGCCACGTGATTTGGTACCTTTTTTGGTGAGGCAGTCACATCTTGCTTCCTTTGCAGCTGGGTCACGACTCCAGAATATGCTTCCCTCTTCCCAGAATTCTTGTTGCCCTGCCTCTACTTCCTGCCTGGTCGCCCCACCTATACTTCCTACCTGGCTACCGGACAATCAGCACTTTATTAAAAATAATACAAATGACAGGATAAAAGACTATTGTCCCACAGCATGCCTTTGTCTTGCATCAGATGTATTCATGTGCGAAACTGTGATGCAGCCATTCAGTAAAGGGAGGCTAGTGGATAAATGCTGATATGAAATAGTGTCTTAGATACACTGCAAAATTAAAAACAGAAAGTTAGGTGTTAAGCAAAGGGGGGGGGAAATGAAGGCCAGAAGTAGGTAGAAATGATTTTGGAACTCTTTGTAATATTTTACTGTGTGTCTACACTGTCTTTTCAAAAAGATTATTTAAAAGAATAGTAACACCACGGTGTGCTTAGCTTTCCTTCTTGTTCCGTGCACACTTACTTCCACAGTGCCATGTCTCATATAGCACTCCTGTCCTGGGTGCTCCAAGGTGCATCGTCATCTGTAGAGCCCACTTTTAAGCCTTGCTCTTGGCCTTCCATACCTTCTGCAGCACGATTCTAATGTTTGCTAAGTAGTTTTCTTTCTCTGTGTGAATAGCCTGCCTCACACAGGGTCAGAGCAGCTACCACATCATCCCAACAGCACCATGGCAAGAAGATGCTGAAAGAACTGTTTCCAAAAGTAATACTTAATCTTAAGTGGTGTAGTAGAGCCAGGCATGGTGGCTTACGTCTGCAATCCCAGCACCCAGAAGGCTGTGAAGCAAGAGGATTGTTGAGTTCAAAGCCAACCTGGGGCCACAGTGTAAGACCCAATCTTCAAAAAAAGAAAGGATGAAATACTATATACTACCAACTGAGTTTTGAGGCAGGATACCACAGTGAACAGTGCGGTATCAGAACCTGAGTTACCTAGTACTTGGCAGAGGTCGTGTGTTTAGAGAGGCATGTGTCGTGCCCTTTGCTTGAGATCTTTGTTCTAGAGTCAGACTACCTGACTCAAATTTCAGCTCCACCACCCTGTTGATAAATAACTTAACCTTCGGTGCCTCAGTTTCCTCACGTGTAAGATGGAGGATGAAAACATCTGTCACCCACGGTTGCTCTGAAAGTTAAGTTTCTGTAACGTCAAGCATGGAGAGGCATGCCCGGAATAGAACCGATAGCTGCAGGCATCCTTTATGGGCTGTTAGGCTTTGGGGTTTGCTGTGCTGGGGATTGAGCCCAGGGACATCGCAGGCCAGGTGTGGAGCCTGCAGAACCTCAATACTGCTGCTGTTGCTTCCTTCTTCTCACATCTGAGCTAGGCTTTTCTACGTGGATTTGTTCTATCTTTAAAGTCAGAGGAAGAGAGAGCCGCAAAGAAACCGTGTGCACCTTTGTTCTGCTCTTTTATCAGCACACCTTGGGTTGGACTGGTCCTTCTGCCTCATGTCTGTCCTGTGTTTGTGCAAAACACAAACAGCTGAGCTCCCAGCCTGGAAGCCTGACCTGGCTGCAGGAACTTCAGGGCTCTCAGCTCTTTGAAGCTCCCTTCACCCATCTGTCTCTCTGTCCACAAACCTCATATTGCAGTGGGTTATTTTGCTCCACTTGAATCTCATCGACAGAGGTTGATACGAGACTTTGCATTCTGTAGTCCTCCCAACATCAAACTTTACATTCTACAGATAGTAGATTGTGCCAAAATCCTCCATCCTGTTGAGGAGAGTAGAGAGGAACAAAGACTTCTTGATGGAAGATGAGAGAGGTAGGGACATCTCCAGGGAGCCTTGCGAGTCCTCCCCTTGGAATAGTGATGAGGGCTTCATGTGCTTACTCAAAGCAATCACCTTAGAGAAAATAGGGATTTTCTTGAGTTTACTTACTTCTGAGTTTACTGTTGCTTTGATTATTATTGACTGGACCCTATAGTATTTTCAGGGCCTATGATATCTATCCAGCCCTGTCTCAGAGTGTCACAGGCTTGGTTATGACTCAGGTAGTGTGTGGTCCTTGAGCTAACAGTCTCTGTATCTCTAGATTGCTGAGTAGAAATGCAGGCTATGTCTTAGAGCCCTTCCTGTGGCTTGGGTCTTGTCTTCTAAAGGCCCATGTATTAAAGACCTAGTATCCCCCTTCCCCACTACTGGGAGATGGTGGAGAGGTGGGGCCTAATGGAGGGTTTTAGATCGGGGAGTAATGGAACCCAGCCCCTCTTCTATTCTTTTCTTGTTCTCACCAGTCCTAGTTATGAGGTGAGTGGTTTTCTCCAGCCATGTGCTTCTGCCATGATGTAAGCCTTATAGCAGGTCTATAGCAATGGAAGCAACTGATCATAGATGGAAAATCCCAAGCATGAGCCAGAATGCCCCTTTCTTTCTAAAAAGTTCATCATCTTAAGTACTTTTTATAGTAACGGCAGGCTGCCTAATACAACTACTAAATCAGAATCTTTATTTGAGTAATCCATAGGGTGATACACACACACACACACACACACACACACAATTTGGGAAGTTCTAGTCCTCAGAGAAAGATTGAAATTCCTAAGACTTTTAATAAAATTCTGTAAAAAAAAAGTGTTTGGTTGTTGTCTTTAATATTTTTTCTCATGAGTGAAGTTTTCTAGTGGCTATATAAAATGCAATATATATATATATATATGTGTGTGTGTGTGTGTGTGTGTGTGTGTGAATGGAGACTTCTCTTATGGGAATATAGCTGCTCTCAATTAAGCCTTCCATTTAAGGAGCTATGTAAAAAAAAAAAAGCCAAAATGTTCTCCCCCAATACAATACAAAACCAAAAGAAAGTAAACAAATTGCCGAGCCATCTCCCTAGCCCTTCAACACATTTTTAGAGCTGCGGCCGGAACCTGGTTCCCTTATGGGACTCCAGAATCATTCGTTTAGGGAAAATGACAAATTGACCCAACTCTCAAGGGATGGGAAGTAAGGCTAAGTATGAGATCACCCCCAGAAAATTCAAGGCATTATTCCCTGAAGAGGCACCCCAGGCCCCCATGGTGTTAGGAACCCCATTTCCAAATTCTGAGGCTCTAGCAGCCATAGACACGTTGATGCCCATGAAAAGACTCCCAAGTCTGAGCATCCAGCTGCTGTGTACTCCAGCCAGGCGTCACCTACATGGTCTTGGGGACTCATCCTCACAAGACAGTGAGTCAGAGGACACATCTGAACTGCTCTGTTAGCAGGCCATCCTCTCAATGGGTCTTTGCTAATCCAGCTATAAAACACAGATGACACCGATTTCTCCAGCTCTGAATGAAGTCATCGGATAACTAATAAAAGTCTATGAAGCCTTAACTCATTTCTTCATTGCCTTGCCGTGATCCTGTTGGGTGATTGAGACAGCCAGACTTCAGACCTTGGGGAGGGAGGTGCTCATATGCAGGAAGCCAAGAAATTCTTGTATCATGTTCAGAAGACCTGTGTGTGGGTTGGTGCTCATGAAGAAGTTAGGAGAAGAAAGGTGGCTTTGCCCCATCCCCAGTGTCTAGACATTGCCGGATTGCCCATCTCTCCATCTATGAAACGTCATTGTGAACCCCAAGCTGCCATAGTAGCTACAAAATCTCATGCTTTTATCAGTTCATCCATTTATTCATTCTTGCCCAAATCCATTTCCTGTGGCCACAAAAGAGTCAATCATTGGAACGTAAAATGCCTGTGTTATCTTTTCTGTTACTATCCAGTGTCATTTGGTTCTAAATCTTCTCCTTAGTTCATATTGGTTCATACATTCCATGACGGAAACAGTGTTTTTGAGGTAATTTTCACTGAACCCATGGAAGACAAAGGCTCAGTAGCTTGGGAAGAGGGAAGAGGAAGCAATCACATCCATCCAGAATGGACCGCTTTGTTAGGTGTTTTGATTTCATATTTTTGTTTGGTGTGGTCTCTCCTCAGCTGATGTTGTCTTTAAAAGCAGGCCCTGTCAAGAGAGGGTTTAGTAGACCCTACACTTCCATCAACAGTGAGAGAGATTCTAGTAGCCTAGTAGCCTTGATGACGAATGTAACTATAAAGCTACAGTCAGAGATCTTTGGACACACCATTCACAAATGTTCTTCCCACCGACCGTAGATGAGAAGTTCATCTCTGATCATGGTGGGAAGGGAAAAGGAGACCAAGAGGAGAAACAGACAAGTTATTTGCCTGATTTCACTTCTCTGGGCCAAATTCCCAGAGACAGGAAAATAGAAGTAGCTACGGAGTTTCAGAGCAAAGCAAAATTAAGAGGGTTTTTGTTTAGTAACTAGAGTGGGAGAAATGGAGGAGTGGGTGCCTTCTTTGGGGTGGGCGTGGGGGTAGAGGTTGATGGGGGGAAAGGCTGAAGGAAATTGCTGTAATAATTTATTTAGCAAATATACTTAGGGTATGTATATGTGAGCTGGAGGATGACTCAGTAGGTGAAGGTGCAGGCTGTTAAGCCTGATACTTGATTTTGATCCACTAATCCACGTGGTGGAAGGAGAGAAACCAATTTCTGCAAGTTGTCTTCTTACCTCCACACATGTACTATGGCATATGCATGAACTCCTGCTGCCCCCCCACAATAAAATTGCTATGTGTACAGAAGAATCCATGTTTCATTTAAGGTGAACCAAGAATATTGTCTGCAATTTATTTTGAAATCCACGCCAAAATAAGGTGGCTGGATGGCTGGATGGGCAGATGACGAAACAGGTATAGGAAGATGTTAATGGTAGGACCTTAGGTGGTGGGCAAACAATATTCCCTTTACTCGTTGAAAGTTTATTTATTTTAAAATAACTATCTTTTCTCATTTTACATACTAATCCCAGTTCCCACTCCCTCCCCTCCTCCCATCCCCTCTACTCTTCCTTACACCAGACCCCCCATCCACTCCTCAGAGAGGGTAAGGCTTTCCATGGGGAATCAACAAAGTCTAGCACATTACTTTGAGGCAGTACCAAGGCCCTCCCCACTATATCTAGGCTGAGCAAGGTATCTTACCAAAGAGAATAAGCTCCAAAAGGCCAGTATAAGCAGTAGGGATCAATCCTGGCCTCACTGCCAGTGGTCCCACAGTCTGCCCCAGCCATACAACTGTAACCCACATTCAGAGGGCTTAGTTTGGTCCTATGCTAGTTCCCTTGCTGCCAGGCCGGAGCTGGTGAGTTCCCATTAGCTTAGGTAAGCTGTTTCAGTGGGTGTCCCCATCATGGTCTTGAGCTCTTTGCTCATATTCTCACTCCTCCCACTCTTCAACTGGATTTTGGGATCTCAGCCCAGTGCTCCACTGCGGGTCTCTGCCTCTGTTTCCATCAGTTGCTGGATGAAGGTTCTATGGTGACGTTTAAGATA
The DNA here is from genome assembly GCF_014885135.2 of Alexandromys fortis. Classification (NCBI taxonomy): domain Eukaryota; kingdom Metazoa; phylum Chordata; class Mammalia; order Rodentia; family Cricetidae; genus Alexandromys; species Alexandromys fortis. The sequence continues at coordinate 9,360,834 of NW_026067902.1, forward strand.
GTCATCAATCTGACTACAGGGCAAGGCCATTTTCAGGTATCCTCTCCACTATTGCTTAGGGTTTTAGCTGGGGTCATCCTTGTGGATTCCTGGGAATTTCTGTAGACAAAATCTCCTGAGAAAATTGGAAACATGGTTGGGGGGGGGGAAGGGTGGACAGAAGGGGAAGAGGAGGAGAGAAGGGGAGAGAGGAGAACTTGAGAGAATGGAATGGTTGAGATGGGGGAGGCAGAGACCGAGAGCAAGGAAAAAGATATTTTGATTGAGGGAAAGCCATTATGGGGCTAGCAAGAAACCTGGCACTAGAGAAAAGTTTTATAATTAAACAAAAAAAGGGATTGGGCTCCATGGAGTATCATGTTGTTGAGCTGCCTAATCTTTTTTGGTAAAATTAAAAAAAAATTGTATTTGTGTGTGGTGGATAGTGTATAGTATGTGGATGTGGTGTGTGTGTGTGTGTATGTGTGTGTGTGGTAGGCTGTGTATAGTATGTGGATGTGGTGTGTGTGTGTGTATATAGTGTATAGTATGTGGATGTGGTGTGTGTGTGTATGTGTGTGTGTGGTAGGCTGTGTATAGTATGTGGATGTGGTGTGTGTGAGAGAAAGAGAGAGAGGGAGACAGACAGACAAACATCTGGTATCCTGCTCTATCACTTTGGTCTTTGCCTTGAGACAGGCTCTTTCTCATTGACCTTGATGCTCACCATTTAGGCTAGGCTGGTTGGTCAGTGAGCTCCCAGGATCTGCCTGGGTTACAAACATGCATGGCCACATCCTCCTATTTTTATGTGGCTGCTGGGGATTCACACTCAGCTTCCCACACTCAAAGAGCAAGCACTCTTACCCAATGAGACATCTCCCAGACTCTGCCCAGCCCTTTTGAATGCTCTTGCTGGATGTTATGAATTTCTATTTTTAGACTCACTACTCAATGTTAGAACACCGAAGCTCAGGTCCCAGCTTCTCTTGTGTGTAGAATCATTGAACTTTGACTTGTACTTGTCCAATTAGGTCCAGGCAAGCAGGATTCTGTGCAGAAGCCCACAATTAGAAGATATCAAAACCAGTATTGCTGGCATTGATGGAACGGGTATCAGAAGGCTTTGTAGCTATTAATTTCTTCTTTCTCAGGCCATTTCGGAGGTTCTGAACATCACTTGGAGACTGTGAGCTGTTGCTGATTCTGTGGTCTGTGGGCCCTCTTCGTCCTCTTGAGATAAGTCCTGCTGTGCATCTAGGCTGACGTCAGCTCAAGCTCCTCCTTGTTGGACCCCCCAAGGGTTGAGATTCCAGATATGCACCTGCACAACTGGACCTCCCCATCCTCTCAGTAGACAACGCATCCACATAGGACTGGTACAAGTCTCATGTCCATAGCAGGTAGGAGTTCAGAAATTTCACATAACAAGGAAGGGAAAGCAGAGATGCTATATAAGCATCTGTTGACAAGGAAAGGCCTGGGTTTGGTGCAGAAACCATGCGGCCTGAGAACCTCTCAACTGGAGGCCCGCGGGAGGACCCGCAGCCTCCAGGCCTAGGAGCTAACCTTATGACCTGAAGGCCAGGTGGAATGAGGCATTCATCAAATGCTACCGGTCATGGATCAGAGCAGATAATGTGACTCTTAACTTAGTCATGTGAACTCTCCAGATACAATTATAGAGAAGAACAAGTCTGATAACCTGAGCATCCATGTTGTCAGCCACGTCTTCTCGAAGACCTTATGGAAGGGTCAAAGGTGCAACTGATACAGGTTGGAAAATATTTTCCTGGTACCCCACAGGACCAGGGCTCATAAATATTAGATTAGTGGTTTAAAATTATGTTCTTCAACCCTTTGAGGAATTATGCTACCATTTGCTTTGTGGCGGAGGCTGCTGGGATCTGCTTCTCCTGGAATCCTGGAATCTGAGTCGTTTTTAATTGTCAGCTCTCAAAGTTGCAGAGCTACTAATGGAAGCAGTGAAAGCTGGAACTCAGGGAGCTTGAGCTTAGAACACATTATTTTCACTAGTGCTTATGAATTAATTGTTCTTTATTCTTTTTTCTTTTTATTGATTTTTATTGAGCTCTACATTTTTCTATGCTCCCCTCCCTGCCTCTCCCCTTCCCCTTTAACCCTCTCACAAGGTCCCCATGCTCCCAATTTACTCAGGAGATCTTGTCTTTTTCTACATTCCACTTCCTATGTAGATTAGATCTATGTAAGTCTCTCTTAGTGTCCTCATTGTTGTCTAAGTTCTCTGGGATTGTGGTTTGTAAGCTGGTTTTCTTTGCTTTATGTTTAAAAACCACCTATGAGTGAGTCATGTGATAATTGTGTTTCTGTGTCTGGGTTACCTCACTCAAAATAATGTTTTCTAGCTTCATCCATTTGCCTGCAAAATTCAAGCTGTCATTATTTTTTTCTGCTGTGTAGTACTCCATTGTGTAAATATACCAGATTTTCCTTATCCATTCTTCGATCGAGGGGAATTTAGGTTGTTTCCAGGATCTGGCTATGACAAACAAAGCTGCTATGAACATAGCTGAGCACATGTCCTTGTGGCATGACTGAGCCTCCTTTGGATATATACCCCAAAGTGGTATTATTGGGTCTTGAGGAAGGTTGTTTCCTAATTTTCTGAGAAATTGCCACACTGACATCCAAAGGCGTTGTACCGGCTTGCACTCCCACCAGCAATGCAGAAGTGTTCCCTTTTCCCCACAACTTCTTCAGCATAAGTTGTCATCAGTGTTTTTGATCTTGGCCATTCTTACAGTTGTAAGATGGAATCTCAGAGTTGTTTTGATTTGCATTTCTCTGATGACTAAGGACGTTGAACATTTCCTTAAGTGTCTTTCAGCCATTGTAGATTCCTCTGTTGAGAGTTCTCTGTTTAGGTCTGTACTCTATTTTTTTTATTGGATTATATGTTCTTCAGGTGACCAATTTCTTGAGTTCTTTGTATATTTTGGAGATCAGACCTCTGTCTGTTATGAGGTTAGTGAAGATCTTTTTCCATTCTGTAGGCTGTCGTTTTACCTTGTTGACCGTGTCCTTTGCTTTACAGAAGCTTTTCAGTTTCAGGAGGTCCCATTTATTAATTGTTTCTCTCAGTGTCTGTGCTGCTGGGGTTATATTTAGGAAGTGGTTCCTTGTGCCAATGTGTTCAAGTGTACTTCCCACTTTCTCTTCTGTAAGGTTCAGTGTGGCTGGCTTTGTGTTGAGGTATTTGATCCATTTGGACTTGAGTTTTGTGCATGGTGATAGATATGGGTTTATTTTCATTCTTTTACATGTTGATATCCAGTTATACCAGCACCATTTGTTAAATATGCTTTCTTTTTCCATTTGATTTTTTTGCTTCTTTGTGTGGATTGATATCCAGTTCTTCTATTCGGTTCCATTGGTCCTCCTGTCTGTTCTTATGCCAATACCAGGCTGTTTTCAGTACTGTAGCTCTATAGTAGAGTTTGAAGTCAGGGATTGTGATGCCTCCAGAAGTTCTTTTATTGCATAGGATTGTTTTGACTATCCTGTTTTTTTTTTTTCTTTTCCATATGAAGTTGAGTACTGTTCTTTCGAGGGAAGAATTTTGCTGGGATTTTGATGGGCATTGCATTGAATCTGTAGATTGCTTTTAGTAAGAGTTCTTTATTCTTAATCATGCTACAACAAAAAAAAGTGAATTAGCTTTCTAGTCCAACAATTTTTTTCAAAGTGCCTTTATTTCTTTGATGTACAGATTGTGCTGCTGTGGCTAAGGACAAGCCCATCAGAAGTACCCAGAGGTGGCTATGCTCCGGCTTCACTGGTCTAGATACTGCTTTGATTAAGATTCCACAGTTCATCTTCTCACCACCCCATTTCACCCCCACACATATACACGCACACACACAAGCACACACACCACACACACAAGCACACACACATATGCGCACACACATGTATGCACACAGACACCACATACACACGGATACACACAGACACACATGTACACACACACGCACACACATGCATACATACACACAGACACTACATACACGCACACACACATGCATACACACAGACGACACACACATGTACACACACACACACACACACACACACACACACACACAGATGCCAGTGCTGGGTAAGGCACTACAGAGTAGCGGGAGGTTAGGCACAGCCCTGCAGTTTCCTTGTTTGGTAACGTGCCATTCTTCCAGGCATCCTTTTATAAAAGGTTTGTTAAGACCAGCTTTTGTCAAGATGATAATGGGTAGGGGAAGATAAAAACGAGCTATATACAATCCCTAGCCTAAAGAAACTCAGTGTTATGAGAAAGAAAAACAAAGACATAATAGATATGACAACACAGCAGAAATTGACCATTTCTAAGAGCTGCATACACATCTCAGAATTGGGAGAGGAAATTTCTTTTTTATCAAAGGTTTCCTAGGAAACAGAATAAAAGTAACTTAATTCTGCTGGGAGAATGATGTTCTTCCTCTGAGTCCTAAAGTCATAAGTGCTTTTTTATATTGTTATTATTGCATCCCAAATTGAATTGGCTGGGAAAATATTCTTACAATCAAACTCCCATTATTTCTTGTCCTTAGAGAAAACTCCAAGTGCTTAAGGAAGACGAGAATGAAGAAAAGAAGAAGCATTTGGGCGTGAGACTCCGTTCAGGAACATACAAAGCCATGCTTAGCCTCACACCTCAGACAGCCCAGACACAAAATGTTGGCCCTGAGAGCTTTGTTGGACAGATAAGTTAAGGGGTGTGGGCATCAGAAACTGAACCGGATATTTGTGGCCATTTTTTGAAGTCTCAGCAAATGGCAGGACAGTTGTAGCGTTCTGTAAATAAATAGCACTGTGTGTATGGAACTGTGAGTAAGGAGAGCCCGCTGCCTGCTGCGGTGTTTCCAGAAGAGGGACTTCATGGGTTCCCAATACTAAGAAATGGTAGCTACTTGTGGTAATGAATTTACTTTTTTATCCGATTCAATCATTACATACTGCGCATATGTATCAAAATGTCACATCATACCCTAGAAATAGTTCATGAACAATTATTGTGTGTTGGTTAAAAATAAAAAAGAACTTCTCCTATAAAGGGCATAAATGCACAAAGTTAGGCAAGCCTAGAAGAAGGTAAAAATAGCAAACATTTATAGCTGGAAATTTGAGGGAAGTTCAGGAAGTGATTTAGCATATATGAAAAATGATTCTTAACCTGGTAATGGGGTGGTCCAGGCAATGATGCAATCCTACACAGAATTCACTGCAGAATCCTCTTAAGATCTCTGGAATTTAACAGAGGATTCTGTAGGTGGAGGTTGGAGTGGGGCTGGGCTGTTTTTAATAAAATAAAAAGAAATTGTCTGAAGGTTTGTTTATGAAATAGTTAATCCCAGGTCTTTTCACTCTGTGGGCCGAATGCCCTTTTCTTTCTCAGGTTAACAGAATTCTAAGACTTAATATTTTTAGAATGGGTAAAGCAGAGCTGAGGGTTTGTGCCTGAAACACAGCAAGAGCTGCTACAAGCTGGGAGGTCACACTGAAAACGGAGGGGCACATTCGCAGTGACTGCTGCTACTGAGGCTCTATGTTCTGCCTGTAGGTTACAGCCACGAAGCTGTGGTCAGGTGTTTACCTTCCAGACACCTCTTGGGAGGTAAAAAGAAAGATGGAAGAACAGCGAGGGTGTTCCCAGCTGAAGGGCTCTCGGCAGTCACCCCACAAAGATGCTCTGGTTCAACGAGTACACCCTGAGAATGTCTAATCGCCTTTGTGGTCCCCACTCTGAAATGTGAATAGGCAACCACTGCTAGTGACCAGAAGAAACCATACACGGAAGAGGAAGGAAGAATGACAGACAGCAGGATGGAAAACGGAGGAACAGCCCTATTTGATGAGAAGAAGCTTCATAAAAAAATGACTGGTTTTGGTATCTAGTTTAGAGTGTGAAAAATTACCGCTAGCATAAAGCAAGAACTGGGTTTGCTATGTAAGCATCTAAACAAATGTCTTTAGAAAACTGTGAGCATGACAACAGGAACATCTCAGTACACAGATAGTGCACAGGAAGAGGAGTAGTACTCAGTACACACACACACACACACACACACACACACCCTGTACTCTACAAGGTTCAAACGTGTGTGTGTGTGTGTGTGTGTGTGTGTGTGTGTGTGTGTGTGTGTGTGTGTGTGTGTGTGTGGTGTATGTAGGGGGGGGTGGGGAGCAGAAGGAAAATTATCAACAAATCTCTCTCTCTCTCCCTCTCCTTCTCTCTTAATGCTGGAGATTGAACTCCACCCTCTCATATGCTTAGGCAAATATTCTACCACTGGGCTATGTCCCTAGCCCCCATTTAACCTTTAATTTCAAGACAGAGTCTCACTGGGTTGACCTGGAACTTGTACCCCTCCTGCTTTAGACTCTCTAGTAGTTGGGATTGCAGGCTTATGCCATTGGGTCTGGTTTTAATAAAGTACCTTAGGAAAAAAATAGCCAAAGGGTATGATGTTTATTTTTGAACATGGCACATGCTCATATCTTCACACACACACACACACACACACACACACACACACACACCCTGTACACTACAAGGTTCAAGCGTGTGTGTGTGTGTGTGTGTGCTTGTGTGTGTGGTGTATGTAGGTGGGGTGGGAAGCAGAAGGAAGATGTGTATCTTGGAGGCAGCAAAAAGATGGATTCTGTTTTCTAATCCAGTCTGCTAGTCTACGTCTTTTTTGTTTGTTTATTTTTTGGTTGTTTATTTTTGAGAACCCTGGCTGTCCTGGAACTCACAGATATCCGCCTGCCTCTGCCTCCTGAGTGTTGGGATTAACGGCGTGCACCACCACTGCCCAGACTGTCTGTCTTTTTATTGGGGGAATCGAGACCACTGATGTTCAGAGTTACCACTGAAAGGTGTACATTGACTGCTGTAGCTAGGATAGAAGTACACAAGGAGCTCCAGCTTCTAGGGATGTGGGAACATCTCAAAGCCTCAGAGCAGGCCAGTCTATGGTTTGGAACAGTACAAAGGCGTCCACTCTCTGCACTCCTATTTGGTACAGTGTTTGAAGACCAGGGCCAAACAAGAGAAGCAACTGGGTAAAAAAGAAAGAATCCACGGCATCCCTTTTTGCAGATGACATGATTTTATATGTAAGAAGCCCTAAAGTTTCCATAGATAAACAAATGACCTCTTAGAGCTGATGAATATGTTCAGCAAAGTGATAGGATACAAAGTTAACATGCAAAACTGAGTACCTTTCCTATATACCGATGGCAAATACGTTAGTAAAGAAATCAGAGAAATAATCCCATTCACCACAGTTACACACAAACAATTAAACATCTGGAAAGAGACATAACCAAGTAAATATAAGACCTCTACAGTGAAAGTTTTAAGAGACTGAAAAAAGAAATTAGAAAACTGAAAGAAACACTAAGCTTATGCATTGAAAAAATTAATATGAAAACAACTTTCTTGCCAAAAGCAATCTACAGAATCAAGGCTATCTCAATAAAATTGCAAATCCATTTTTTCATAGACATAGAAAAAACAATCCAAAAATTTTTATGGAGGCACTAAAGGCCACGGATAGCCAGAATGATCTTGAGGAAAAAGATCCTTCAGGAGGCATCACCATGCCTGGGTTAAAGTTATACTACTGATTTTTGTGTATTAATTTTCTATCCTGCCACTTTGCTCAAAGTGCCAATCAGTTCTAAGGGGTTTCAGGTGGAGTCTTTACAGTCTCCTGTGTGTAATTATGTGATCTACAAAGGGGGCTACTTTGATTTCTTCCTTTCCTCTCTGTACCCCTTTTATTTGCCTCTCTCCTGAGCTTTGTTTGGAAATGTTTTGAAAATTTCCCCCCATTTAATATAATGTTGACTGCAACTTGTCAGATGTCACCTTTATTATATTAAGATCTATCTCTTCTGAGTTTCTTCAGACTTTATTATGAAGGAACATTGGATTTTGTTAAAAACCTTTGTGCCTCTGAAAATGGGAAGTCTTTATGTATATGTGTTGCTTTATTGATTGATGAATAAAGTTGTTTTGGCCAATGGCTTAGCAGAGTAAAGTCAGGCAGGAAATGTGAACAGAGAAATAGAGACAGTAGGCTGAGTCAGGGAGACACCATCTAGCTGCCAAAGGAAAAAGACTCCTGAATCTTACTGGTAGGCTACAACCTCGTGGTGATACATAGATTAGTAAAAATGGCTTAATTTAAGGTTTAAGAGCCTAGCTAGGAATTGGCCAAATAGTGCTGTAATTAATACAGTTTCTGTGTGATTATTTGGTTCTGGGTGGCCGGGAAACTAAAGTGCAGTTATGCAATTTATAGTATTTATTGATTTATATGTATGGAACCATTACCTGTGTTTCTGAAAATGAAGCCTTCTTGATTATGGTGAATGATCAATAGGAGAAATTTTTGGATTCTATTTGTGTGTGTGTCTACATTAACCATGGAAGCTGATATGCATTTTTTTGACTGATATGCATTTTTTTCATCGTGTTTTTCTATGGTCTTGGTATTAAGGTAATACTGGAATTACAAAGTGAATTTTGATGGTTCCTTTATTTTCTATTTTATAAAATATTTTGAGAAACATTGGTATTAGTTTCTTTTTGAAGGTCTGGTAAAACTTCAGAGAAACATCTAGACCTGGGCCAGGAGATGCTTCAATACTTGTTAGAGATCGGTTTAATTGTTTGTCTCATTTTGGTTTAGTTTTGGTAGGTGATATTCTGTTTTTATGTACTTTTTTGTTTTGTATCTCTTGTTTTTTGATTATAATAGGATGAGTGCAGATTCTTCTCTGGGTCCAGCTGTCTGATGTCATAAATGCCTCCTATATCTGGACTAATAGCTCTTTTCCTAACTCTGGGAAATTTTCCTTTATGAGGCTTTTTAGTTGGTTTCCTATGTGTATTCATCTGTAGATTTTGTCTGTTTCAAGTGTCCCACGTATCTAGGAATTCCCACTGGGAATGCCTATGCTCCTATTATTGCCTTGCTTGGTTGTTCCAATCCCTCTGTCCTGTCTCTGTTCTCAGATATTTTGTTCTTCCCTTAACACATTCTGCTGGTGGGACTTTCCACAGAGCTTTTTTTCTTTGACTTACTGCGTTTTTTATTTCTAGATTTCATATCAGTTTGTCTGTGGTATTTCTATCTTCTTGATAAATCTTTCTTTTATGCCTCACATCTATTTCTTTATTTCACTTATTTTTTATTTCATGTGTTTGCAATAATGAGCTTAACTCTGATTTCCTTGAATGTACTTACAACCTTTCTTTTGAGCGTTCTCTCTGGAATGTTGTATAACTCACTCTTGTGAGATGCTATTATTGTAGGATTAGTAATTTTGGGAGCAGTTATGTCTTGGTTCTTTGTGTTTCTTATGTTAATGTCTTGGGATTTATGCATCTGGTGTTATTTCTTTGCTTTTAAAAAATCAGCAATATTCTTTCAGCTGAAGTCTTTGCAATGTTCACACCACATTCTCTTTTTGTTTTCTCATTTTTATTGGTTCTTTGAGAACTTCATACAGTGTATTTTCTCTCTCACACCCCCACTCCTCTCAAATCCATCCCTCCTTCTCTACACAATTTAGTGTCCTTTTTCTTTCGCTAACCTATCAAGTACAGTTTATGCTGTCCATCTACCCTAGGATGTATGGATTTCACTGGAGGGCAGTCCACCCACCATGGGATTTACCCCTGAAGAAAACCGACTCTCTTTTCCAGCAGCTGTTCATTGCCTATGTCTCCTTAGCTAGGAGTCTGACTTTGAGCCCACTTCTTCTTTCTTTGGCCTGATCCTGCACAGAAATTGTGCATGCTATCTTGACTGCTGTGAATTCAATATATACTAATAACCTTCTGTGTCCAGAAGACAGTGTTTTCTTGTAAGCACGCACCAGCTATGGCTTTTACAGTTTTTCTACCACCTCTCACTCTGCATAATTCCTGAGCCTTGGGTACAGGGCTATAATACAGATGTTCTGTGTTGTTTTACCTTCGTTACAGCGGCCACACTTTAAACTGCTGGAGTCCCAGCTGCTAAGGCCGTAGCCTGGGGGATTCTGATACCCCAGGTGGGCTCTGTTGCTGCCACTAAAGGTAATTCTAACTAGATTCCTATTCTTCTAATAAAACTCAATATTCAAAGGCTAGGGTGAAAACCTGTGAGCTCAGAGAGTTAGAACAGCAACTGGCTACTTTCTTTGTTGGCCTCCCTTCTACACCACCTCAACTAAAAAACAAACACACACACACACACACACACACACACACACACACACACACACACAAACTAAACCAAAAAACAGGCTAAGCTCCTCCCGGCTGCTTCCTGTCAACCAGTTGCTAACCCTACCTCTCTGAACCCAGGTTAGTTTTATAATTAATGCAAATGAAACATATCTTTACATAGTTAACAAATGCAGCGTGAACAAAGGCAACAAATCTTTGCCTGGCTAAACAAATATTCCACAACAGTTCTGTGTAGGCCCGAGCATTCTAGTCTCTTATTCCATGTACCTTGGTCAGCTGTGGGTCTCTGTGTTAATTAACATTTACTACATGAAAAAGCTTCTCTGATGAAGGATGACTGGTGCAGTAATTTATGGGTATAATGATAAGTCATTAAGAGATGTTTAATACTATGTCAATTTAGCAGAGTAACTATATTAAGTAATTATATTAATTATATTGTATCCCTTAGGGCCTATGACCTGTCTAGCCACAGGTTATTGACCATAATAACACTGCCAGGTAAGGGTTTCAACTTGTGTAGCAGGCCGTAGGTGCAACAAGAAAATGATTGGTTGCTCCCGTAACATTCCTGCCACTATCGCCCCAGTGGCCATGCCTTGCCAGGCCGGTTCATTGGTGTAATTCACAGGGATCACACCTGGGTAAGATTTGTGATTCCTTTTCTTTTCTGGTAGTGTGAGTAACACCTTACAGCACCACGAAAGCTAGCCAGTAGGATGGAACGTCCAGGTGATTATCAACTTGATTTCTCCATGTTATATGAATCTAGTGTATGGTGTCCTCAACAACAGAGTCTTACTGCCAAGTTCTGAAGGGTTAACCAAAAGCATTGGCGATATCCCGTGAAGTTTAGGGGTCCATGGGCTCTCACTTGCCAATGAATTCAAAAGAGATAACCCATTCTTGGAGCTGATCTTTTTATTTGTTGTTCTGTGATGTCTTGTGGAGGCACTGTTGCCCTATCCTTCCTTTACCCTCCATTTTTTAAATTAGGTTTGTTTACTTGATGTTTATTTATTTTTTGAGTTCTTTATATATTTGCGATATCAATACTCTGTCCAATGTATATAGCTGGAAAGGATTTTTTTTCTCCCCATGTAGGCTATATGGGTGATTCTTAGTTTGAACAGTCCCACATATTGCTTGTTGATCTTAATGCTTGTGTTCTTAGAGTCCTGTTCAGAAAGTTCCTTCCTGTGCCAATGAGCTCAAATATATTCTCTACTTTCTTATCATCTATCAGATCTTTTGTTGAAGTTTGACCCATTTCATGCCAAATTTTATTTCAAAGTAATTCTGGCTTCTTAAAAAAGAATCTGGGCTGGGCGATGGTGGCACACACCTTTAATCCCAGCATTTGGACGGGGGGGGGGGGGGGGGGGGGGGGGGGCAGAGGCAGACAGATCTCTGTGAGTTTGATGCCAGCCTCATCTACAGAGCCTCCAGGACAGCCAGAACTTATATAGAGAAACCATATCTTGAAAAAAAAATTTAAAAAAATTTGGAAATGTTCCTCCATTTTCTATTTTGTGGACTAGTTTGAAGAGTATTGCCATCAAGTCTTCCGGTGGATTCTGTGCTGAATGCATTTTCCCTGGGCTTTTTTAGTTGGGAGATTTTTAATTACCATTTCCATCTCATTGGATGTTGTGGTTCTTTAAAAATGTTTTTGTCATATTGATTTAGCTTTTGCAGGACAATATATCTAGAAATCCATATATTTCTTTTAGATTATCCATTTTGGTGAAATAGTGATTGTAAAATATATCCCTATGATTCTCTGTCTGTTGTTATCTTTCCCTTTTCATCCCTAATTTTATTAATTTGGATACAGTAGCAGACTTTCATTTGGGCCACCAATCAGCTCCAAAATCAGGAAGTGGAGATAGTTATTAGTTATGAATGCTAGGCTTTATTTGAGCTAATCTTATCTGATCTTATTTAAATGTGTTTCTCTTTACCTATATTTTGTCTTGGGGCTTTTTACCTTTCTTTCTTTCTGTATGACTGTAGTGAGGAGGCCACTAGTGAGTTCTTGGCTCCTCAGCTCCAAAATAATCACATAGAAACTGTATTATTTAAATCACTGCTTGGCCCATTAACTCTAGCTTCCTATTGACTAACTTTTACATCTTAATTTAACCCATCTCTATTAATCTGTGTATCACTACGAGGTCATGGCCTACCAGCAAAGTTTCAGCACGTCTGTCTCTGATGGGGCTCCATGGCTTCTCTCTGACTCTGCCTCCTTTCTCCCAGCATTCCGTTCAGTTTCCCCCACCTAGCTCTGTTCCTCTATAGCTCTGTTATAAGCCCAAATCAGTTTTTTTTTTAAATTAATCAATGATATTCACAGCATACAGAGTGGAATCCCACATCATATGACCTATTTTCTTGTGTCTGTCTGGCTTCTGGTCCCAGGTGCATCCCTCTCAAAAAGAGGGAAAAACCCTTGATCTCTTCTTCTTCTCTCTCATTCTTCTCAAGCCTAGATTTCAGATTTCACCTCCTATTTATTCTCTTTGCCCACCAGCCCTGCCTATCCCTCTCTGCCTAGCTATCAGCCATTCAACTCTTTATTAGACTCATCAGGTGCCTTAGGCAGGCAAGGTGAAACAATTGTACATCTTTATATAATTAACAAATGTAACATAAACAAATGTAACATCATTAACAAAGATAGCGTAAAAAAATGTAACACACCTTCACACAGTTAAATTTTCCACAACAGGATACCCTCTCTCTTTTTATTGGTTAATTGGGTCGATGTTGTTAATCTTTTCAAAGAACTAGTTGTTCGTGTCATTAGATTCTTTGTAATTTTTTGGTTGTTTCTATTTCACTGATTTCAGCACTCATTTTGATTATTCCTTTTTGTCTAAGTTTTTGGGTGGTGGCAGAGAGAGTGTGTGGGTTGTTCTTGTTTTTCCAAGGTGTTGAGGTGTTGATTTCTTTCTTTACTAAATTATCATTCAGCAGTGTATTATTTAGTTTCCATGAGTTTATGCACTTTCTGTTGTTTCTATTACTGTTGATATCTATATGTATTCTATTGTGGTGAAACAGAATGCATGGTATGATTTGATTTTCCTGTATTAGTTGAGTCTTTTTTGTGTCCCAATTAGTGGTCCGTTTTGGAGAAAGTTCCATAGACTACTGAGAAGAACAGGTTCTTTAGTATTTTAAGTAGAATATTCTAGATATTAGGTCCATTCGATTTATGATGTTATTTAATTTCAGAATTTCTCTATTTAGTTTTCCCCCTAGATTACCTGTCTATTTGTGAAACTGGGGTATTGGGATCACCCACTGTCACATGTCGGGATCAATCTGTAATTTTGTTGGGGACAATTTATAGCAGGATTGTGATTTCAATTTCCTGTTTGTCTGGTATTTGGGGATTCAGTTTCTGTCCATGTCTTCTGTTTCTTTGCTGCAGTCTCTGTCTCCAGCAGTTTGGTCTAAGAGTCTAGAACAAGTTTCCTCTGCCAGTGTGATCATAGCCTGGCTCTCCCACCTGGGTAGGACAAGTGGAGATTCCAGTCAGGCAGCTGGCAGGACTGTGGGACTCTGGGTCACAGGTGATAAATGAAGGGTCCCTGATGGGAATATAGCTAGAGTCTGGTGAGGGTGGGGGACAGGCTGAGGAAAGAATGCTATCCCTGGCAAACAGCCATGAGTCTAGGGTGACTAGAAGGGAATCTTGGAAGGAAAGCCAAGGAAGGCAACCTGGGTCTGAACCACGTGCAGCCACAGGGTCTCTGATACCAAGCAGGGCTGGCATTAGGATAACCCCCAAATAAGGAAAATAGAACAGGGTTATCCCTAGCAAACACCTGACCAGGGAACTGAGGATGGAGGAGGGTGGGGGGAGAGTCCAGGTAGACTGGGTTTGAGCTTCATGTGTAGAGTCTCTGGTCACGAGGCAGAGATTCTAATTTCTGGACCAGAAGTTCCTAATGGGCCTTTTTGTTGTTTGTGCTCCTATTACAGAAGTACCCTTTTCTTGGAAGCCAGACATGAGGGTGTGACTGAAACTGACAGGCACCTGGACACTTAGCATGGAAACCGAACTGACCAGATCATCCCTCCCTTCATCCAATAAAACCTTATCAACTCAGAGACAGTAATCTTCAAAGGTGTCTCACTCCTGAAACCCACGCTTGCTATACAGGGGCTCTGCCTTCTTTCTTTCTTTTAGCTTTCTGTAAAAAACACAAAAGTACTTATTTATAAAGCTCAGCCCCCATAAATTTCATTCTCTGACTTTCCAAGATGAGAACTTGAAAGTTGTTGATTCAATGAAAGTTTTGTGTGTCCAATACCTTTGTTCCTGAGTTAAAAACCATCTAGTAGGGGCTGGAGAGATGGCTAAGTGGTTAAGAGCATTGCCTGCTCTTCCAAAGGTTCTGAGTTCAATTCCCAGCAACCACATGGTGGCTCACAACCATCTGTAATGAGGTCTAGTGCCCTCTTCTGGCCTGCAAACACACACACAGATTAGGATGGGTTAGGATGATCAAGTCTTCCTGTTGTATGACCACTGGGTTCTGGTGTTGCTTTTTAGGTTGTTGGATGAATTCTTTCATTAGCGCCTACCCATCTCTTCCTTCAGTTGGTGTCAGCAGTATCCTTGCCTCTTGATCCAATTCTTGCAGTGGCTATCTGTGTCTTGGGGAACTTTTCTGCAACAGTCGAGTGCACTTATGGTGTGTGCCACATTTACTGATTTACATATACTGACCACCCCTGTATCTCTGGAGGAAAAACAAGTTGAGCACGGTGAATTATCTTTTTGTGTGTAACTAGGAAAATTGATCTAAAATTTTCTTCTCTGTTGTTGCAAATTTTTCTGGTCTTGGTACCAGGGTAACACTAGCCCTGTGAAGTTCTTTTAGAACCGTTTTTTCCTTTTCTGTTTTGCGGAGCAGTTTGAGAAGGATCGATTCTTTTTCAGGGCCTAGTAGAATTCTGCAGTGAATACATTTGGGCCTGGATACTTTTAAACTCTCTGCTTCAATGTCATGCTTGATATACATTTGTTTAAATACTCTGTGTCGTCTTGGTTTAATTCTGGTGGGCCATTTAGAAATTTATCCATCTCATTTATAGTTTGCAACTTAATGGGTATGGAGTTCTTAAAGAATATGCCCATGCTTGTCTAAAGTTCACTGATATCTACTATAATGTCTTCTGGTTCATTTGTGATTTTACTAATGTAGGCCTTTTATCTCTTGCTTGTGGGTAGTTAGGCTAAGGGTCTGCCAATCTTTTCAAAGGATCAACTGCATCTCACTGATTCTTTGCATTGCTTTTTAAATTTATATTTAATTAGTTTCTCCACTAACCACAATCGCTTCTTTTTAATGCTTGTTCTTGATTTTTTAAGATAGCAATTTATTTAAGATATCTCTGATTTTTTAAAATTTTTTATTAAATTTGCATATGTGTGCATGCACGTGTGTAGTTGGTCTTCTCTTTCTACCTACCATGTGGGGATCAAATTCAGGTCATTAGGCTCGGCAGCAAACACTTTTATTTCTGAGCGATCTCACTGTCTTTGTCTGAGTTTTAAATGCAAGAAACTGGCAAAAGACAAGCATAAAAGGTCCAAACATTAAAAGCTGGATTCTCCAGTATGCAAGGGTCAAACCGTAGCTGTTTGGAGCCTGACCCAGTGACTTGAAATGCTTGGTACAAATAACTAAAGCCTAATTCCTAATGACCCTTGACACATCACCCCAAAGGGTGAGTCTCAGAAAGAGCAGGTGGTATTATAAAATTAATTGTCTAACAAGCTAGTGAGCTGCCCTGTTGAACTCTATTTATATATGATTCTATAAAACGGTCCATGTGACCAGGCCAAGTAACTTCTCTTAATTGCTATGAAAGGGCCCCCTTCCTTTCCAATGAGGTGATTCACTGGGAACACCTGTGGTGTTTTTTACCAAATGGCCTATTTTTTAAAATTAAATAGAACTTCCAGATTCAGAATGAAAAGAAAGCTATTTTGTATAAAATAAGCTAAACAATAAATGTTATATTTAAAAAGTGAAAAATATAAGAAAAATTAAATAAAGCACTATTTGTGGTGTGTGTGTAAGGATGTATGTGTGTGTGTAAGGATGTGTGTTCTGCACAAGTGGACTCTGAGGACAGTCTTGTAGAGTCAGCTCTCTTCCTCTTTTATATGGTTTCTGGGGACTGAACTCAGGTTGCTGGGTTTGTGCTACAAGAGTCTTTAACCACCGCGCCATCTTGCTGGCAACAATATTTACTAAAACTTTTATATCAATTCTTGTTTGGCAAATAATTTATACCCACAGTTGGGCTCCCTTTTTCTGGGACAACATTTTGGTTACCTGGCTGGGACATTCTTCCTTTACCTCCCTGACTGTTGAGAGTTGAGCTGATTCCAGGCTTTCCCTTGAGGTCCCAGAAGGAACACAGTTCCTTAGGTAAAAGCAGGAACATACTTGACAGAGCTAGTCATGGCCTGAGACTGGGGCCTAAGGGCAGAGCTTCTGTTTCAGATCCTGAGAACCCAACTCTTCCCACCTTATGCGACTACGGCTATCAGTCCCAAGGCCCTGTGTGTTCAACCTTATGCTCCTGAGATAACCTCTGTTCCCCTTGTACAACACTGTTGGGTTAGCTTCCTGCCGACTTTGTCCTATTATATGATAGTCTCTGCTGACTTTGCTTCATTCCTCCCCCGGAAATAATAGTCTATAAGATGCTGTCCTTCTCAATAAGCTTGCTTGGCACAAGACATAGCTTGTACAAGACCTCCTGATCCCAAACTCACCTATTTCTTTATCTTCTGATCCGGTCTTCTCTTTCAGGACACTTGTCATTGAAGAATGATTTGTTGGTCCAGGTCACCTGACCTCTCCCTTCACTCTGATGCTTGTCACGACTGACTGAGAAGCCCTGTCAGCTTCCTTCATTTACGCTCCTTCCAAATGGTAAGGGATGTTTTTATTTTTATAGAAGCCCCCTCGCTGTTAACACTGTGGCACGTGGAAAGAAGGAGAGCATCCAGGGCAAACCCACACACGTTCTGAGGACTCAATTGCTGCCTTCTCTCTTCCTTTGCCCCCTTCCTCAGCCTGGCCCTTGGGAGTTGATGGAAATTTTTGCCTGCTCGTTTTCCTCCTGGCTGGACTTCTGGATCCAAAAGACCTACAAGCAACCGGATTTCTGCTTTCTTTAGGATGGCAAGCTACCCTTTCCTACACCTCTGATTCAGTTTGTATCACTTGAAGGTTGGTCTAACCTGACCAACCAGATGGGTCTGGCTACAAATTGAAACTATATTTCACCACTATGAGTCAGAAAGTCTTTATTCTTGAACAATGAGTGCCTTGGCCCAGTACACATGGTGAGACTGGGTCTCACCCATGACTTGGATATCTGATACCTCAAAAGGATGCTCTTAGAATAACTGATGTACTTCTGGAAGGACTTGTGATGAGTCTCATTCTAGTTCACCCCTAAGACGTAGTATGAAAAACAGACCTAAGTTTGACTCCCAGACTTGCAAAATGGGAAAAACCAAACAAACACAAACAAACTGTTCCTTCATAACAAATACTCCTGGGCCGAGAAACTGACTGCTTACCGGCACATTGGGCTATAACTGGATATTAGAACTAGACCTCTTTTCTCACAGTCCAGGAAGGAAGTCTGAGATAATTTACACCTGAGCCTTCATGGCCCGTCATTGGACCCTCAGCTACGGAAGGAAGGTCACCATACATCACAGGATTTCCTTACACAAGCCCTTCACTCCTCAGCTTGGTTCCAGTGGACATCCTTGGTAACCTGCTTTGTGTGCTCCCTCCAGCTTTACCATCACTACCACCACACAGCTGCTTATCCACCGCACCTCCATCTTCTCCTCTCTGGCTTCTTTCTTCTCCTTCTCCCCCTTCCTCATTTCCACACGTGGAACTGCCTCCAGCTGGTCCACCTGCCTACCCAGGTGTGCTTCCTCATCCCATACTTGTGAGGGACCAACAAGAACTCCAAGAGCTACTTCTTTCTATTTCCCCACAGGAAATGTCCTTCTCCTCTGGGAGGTGGCCAATGAAGACCTTGGCACTCCCTAAGGCCTGTTTCTTTCCAAGTGTTTAACCTGTTCCAACTGTAATCCAAACTAGGGTTATTTAGCCAGGATCCTTCCATCTTCATTAAAGAATTCCAAAAACTCAAAATAGCTTTGACCTAACCTGGCAGGATGCCTATATTGCCCTGATCACCTGACACACTCATGAGGAAAGTTCCATGTCTTGCCTTTAGTGTGTGCCTGGGGAAATATGCTTCTTGTTTATAAATCAACTACAACGTGGCCAGGCTCCACTGCCGTCCAGACAGAGAGCACAGCTAGTCGCCTCGGGCTGCTGATGTAGGGAATGGTGCGGGAAGATTCAGAGACTACATGATTGCTTATCTTTTAGAGGGACTTTCAGTTATCAAACCAATTAACCATAATAAGCTGTAGGAAATACTGCAGAGAGTTTCTGAAAACCCCTCACCCTCCCAGCCTGGGCCAGCTGGAGACCAAGTGCAAACACACAGATTTGAACCTTGAGTCTGGAGGAGAAGACCAAGACATCCTGGATCCATACATCATAAGCCAAGTCTGTCTGAATATTAGACAAAAGCTTCCAAAACTAGATGAGGGATTCTAGGCCCACCTGCTTTATTAGACATGGCCTTCAAGGCCTTTAATAGCCAGAAGGACCAAACCAGAGGAAGAATGGCAGCAGTAGCATCCTCCATGCCCACCCCAGGAATTCCCAGAGTGCCACCTAGCAGCTATCCAGTTCAGTGCACAGGAACTGACCCAGACTTGGGTAAAAGGATGAGGACATTTCTGCTGGGACTGCTCAAGGCCTCTCGGTTATAGGCCTCTCTATAGCCATGTGCAGTCTTCAAAACAAGGCCCACTAGAAGTGAAAATGTCCTGGCCATTTTCATGAGGGAGGACCACCCAAGGACCCTAAGCTCAGGTCAAACTTGAAAAAAAAAAGGGGGGATAAATGCCTCCTGTCGGTTTCTCCCCTGATCACCAATGCCAGATGGATGCAACTCAAGAAAAGAAGAGTTAATTTTGGCTCAGTGTTTGAGGGTACACCATCATGGTGAGGAAGACACACGAAGCAGACACAGAGATGAAGGCTGGTGGCCCCTTTGTTCTGTCTAGAATCCCAGCCAATGGAATGGCGCTTCCCACAAATGGGGTGTATCTTCCCTCCTCAATCAAACTAGTCTAGAAACCCCTCACAGATGTGCCCAGAGGTTTGTTTCCATGGTGATTTTAGATTCTGTTATGTTGACAACTGCAACTAACCATTATACCCCTGGTTGTGTTTCTGGACTCTGAGAGACCTAATGAGGAATAAGGTTCCCTCCCTTTTGAGACACACGAGGCCCTGAGGCCAGCCAAGCTCCCACGTTCTCCATCTCTGTGAAACGGGGAAGCCTTAGATGTGGCAGAGAACAAAACCAACTTTCCCCTTAGAACTGGTATTAAGTTTTGACCCCTGACCACCTTCTCTGGTCCCCAGTCCTCTTCACTGGCATTGGTTGTAAGCCCCATCACCTTGGTTTACGCCCCTTTAATCGGCATGATAGATATCTTTTCGTGCCTTCTCTTCTGATTCCACTAGTTGCCCCATCCCCCTCTTATGGAGAGATACTATGAATCTTTGACCCATTCAAGTCTCTTTGAGACTCCAGAGATGGTGATGAGAAATGTCCCGTCGGAGCTCTGTCTCCCCTGCTATTTGGCAATTTCGTTTAGAACACCTTCATGTTTTACGTATTTTAGGAAGCTTCTACTGCACTAGGTTTCTATACAGCCCCTCAAATTACTCTTCCTTTTAGCTGTTCCTCCCCATATTCCCTCCTTCTCCCTTCATCCTTTCCTTCCCTCACTCTCTTCTTCCCTCGCCTTCCCTGTTTCTTCCTCCTGTTCTAGCACCCGCTATGTGGAAGCCCACAGAAGTGGATCCATCCCACCTTGACTAAAGATCAGAGACCTCAAACCTATTTTTGCCCCTTCAAGGTTTGACCTAAGGTCTGGCTACTGATGGGATGTTTTGACCTAGGCTGTGGTTACTTGTCGTTTTTTGGTATTAAGAAGGCAATTTCTTTGTTCTTTGTGTCTTGGTAAATAATCTTTTGCCTTCTCCTCTTTTTTGGATTGGGGTATATAAAAGGCTATGGGAAATAAACATCAGGTGAATATCAGTATTCACTGGATGCCCTCCTGGCTCTATCTGTTGTCTCTTGTCTCTTTCTTTCCCAATCCTCACTCTTCCCCCCCGCCCCAAGTGTGGACAAATATGTCGGGCCAGACCCAACACCCCTCATCCATCCATAACTTTCTTTTCTATTTCCTTTTCCTGGGGAGACCCCTTTCTCCCACCACGCTCCTTACTTTCTACCTAACCTCTGTGATTATATGGATTGCTTATAAATGACCTAACAGCTAACATCCACATATAAGTGAGTACAATATTTGTCTTTCTGGTTCTGGGATACTTCATTTAGGATGATGTTTTTAGTTCCACCCATCTACCAGCAACTTTGATGATTTCATCTTTTAACAGCTGAGTAATACTCTGTTGTGTGACTGTACCATGTTTTTCTTTATCTCTTCATATGTTGACAGACATCTAGATTGTTTCCAATTTCTGGCTATTGTGAATAGAGCAACAATGAAGATGGCTCACCAAATGTCTCTGCAGTAGAACAAAGTGACCTTTGGGTATATGTCCAAGAGTTGTACAGCTAGACCTTGAGGTAGATCGATTCCCGTATTTCTGAAGAACCACCACACTGATTTCCAAAGTGCCTGTAAAAGTTTGCACTCCCACCAGCAGTGAGTGAATGTTCCCTGCCTCCACATCCTTGATAGCATGAGCTGTCAATAGTTTTATCGGTCTTGGCCATCCTGAATGATGTAAGATGGAACTAAAAGTAGTTTTGATCTTCAATTCTCTGATGACTGCGGATGCTGAACATTGAAGTGCTTCTAAGCCGTTTGAGTTCCCTCTTTTAAGAATTCTGCTTTGGTCTGTACCCATTTTTAAGCTGAGTTATTTGTTTGTTTTTTTGATGTCCAGTTTTTTGAGTTCTTTATATATTTTGGATATTAACCCTCTGTTGGATGTGTAGTTGGTAAGACTATTTTCCCGTTCTGTAGCCTGCTGCTTTGTCCAAATGCCAGTGTTCTTTACCATGCAGAAGCTTTTCAGCTTCATGAGGCTCCATTTATTAATCGTTGTTCTCAGTGCCTATGCTATTGGTGTTCTGCTCAGAAAATATTTTTTCTGGACAGCATCTATTCTTTCTAACAAATTTCTGTAGATTCTAGTCTGGCAAGTTGTATGTGTGCACATGTAATGTGTGTGTGCAAATGTGTATATGTGTTGCATGTGCATTCATATGCATTAGGAGGTAGAATCCCAGGCTGACATCAGGTGTTTTTCTCAGTTTCCCTTTACCTTCTTTTTTCAGACAGTGTCTTTCACTGAGCTTGGAGCTCATCTTTTTGCTAGGCTGGCCAGCCAGCAAGCGCCTGAATCCACCTGTCTCCCTCCCTCAAAGTTTAGCTTACAGATGGGTTCTGTCATGTAGTGGTACAATTTTATGAAAATATCTCTTTTATTAAGAAAGACTGAACTTTCGCCAGACCTCACAGTGAAGTTATTAATACCTCTTGAGATCATCTGAGAATTGTGGAATTAGCCTGCTGCCCTGCCGTGTCCTCTAAGTGTAACCTGCCGTTAAAAGAGCAATGTATCTGACCTTTGATTTCCCATGCAACCAGCTTTTACAGCCTAAGTTAGTGTATAACTCTAATCTTAAATTATGATCTCTTCCACACTCTGATCTAGAGTGGTGTGTGTGTGTGTGTGTGTGTGTGTGTGTGTTGTGTAACCATTTGCTGAAAGCAATCAACATCTTGGAAGAGACCTTATATGACTACTGTTCACTATAAATCCTGCAAGCAATGTATGAATATAGCTTTATAACTGATATAGCTTGAAAATACCTGTATGCAATGTTGTTTGTTATTTGGGGTAGGTTGGGGGGGTCAGTAAAGTTATTTCTTACACTGTAAAACTTAGTTAAAGATTTCTGGCATTGAATCCTTCACTCCTTTCCCATGCCATGTTTTTCTGTGCTGCTTAATAAATAGCTCAGCCTGGTATGGTGGCACACACCTTTAATCCCAACACCCAGGAGACAGAGATAGATGGGTTTCTATAAGTTTGAGGGCAGCTTGGTCTACACAGCTGAGTTCCAGCCCAGTCTGGGCTATATAGTAAGATCCTGTTTGAAAAAAAAATAAGAGAGAGAGAGAATAGATTTTTGCATCTGTCAATTCACTAAAATGACAAGAAGTTAGATTTTAGTCTAGTTGAAGATCTCTTGAATGTGACAGTTCATTTCACTCTTGACTTCTAAATTATCTCAACATCTTCAAATAGTTTGATTAATAATGTAAGTGTGTATCTCCTTTAGCTTATGCTAACTGGAATTCATGGAGTTTCTTGGACTTACATGTTAGTCTTTTAAAAATCAAATCTGGATACTTTACATGTCTAGTTCCTCAAATATTTTCCATCTATTTCTTTCTTTCTCCTTTATTATCTCTAGTAAGTGTTTGTACACTTGGTGGTGGCACACAGTTATATCTTTCTTAGTGTTTCCCTCTATTTCTCTGATTGAGTAGTCTCAGTCAACTCTCTCTAAGGCCCCTAATTCTTTTGTAGTTTTCTGAAACCCAAAGGTAAGTCCCTAAAGTCAACTTTTATTTTTATTTTAAAAATTAAAGCCGGGCGATGGTGGCGCACGCCTTTAATCCCAGCACTCGGGAGGCAGAGGGAGGCGGATCTCTGTGAGTTCGAGACCAGCCTGGTCTACAGAGCTAGTTCCAGGACAGGCTCCAAAGCCACAGAGAAACCCTGTCTCTA